>NC_079194.1:121452217-121752217 GCF_029499605.1 Hyla sarda | reverse complement strand
TGCCAGCTTAATGTGGGGGACTATTTGCACCTAATGGGGGGGGACTATATTGCACCTAATGTGGAGGAACATACTGCCGGCCTAATGTGGGGGACTGTATTGCACCTATTGTGGGGGAACATACTGCCAGCCTAATGTGGGGGACTTTATTGCACCTAATGTGGTGGGACTTTACTGCCGGCCTAACATGATCTTCACAGTTTTGTTCTTTGTTCTTAATGGTTTTGTTCATTTTGCACCTATGTATAAATATATACTTAAATATATACCTCCTATGTTTTGAATTTGAAAAAATCATATTTTATTTGTCCAATTAAGAGGGGTTTGGTGAATGCACATATGAAACTGGTGGGGTTCAGTACCTCCAACAAGGTTAAGAACCACTGACTTAGATGTAGGTGTGTGGTATGCACTAATGAGGGCAGAAAAATGTGCTACAGTATGCTTAAAAATACTTATTTTTACCTGTGTCCATGATTACAAAATTCCTTTATAATCAGAAATTGTTGAAATACCACCTAACATTTAAAACAATAAAATGATACATACGTTCTCTGAAGAAAAGGATCTTTCATTAGATGACAATATGAATATTGTGTGTTTCAGTGACATTAGCTCATCGGAGGAAGAGGAAAACATGATACAACTTAATTCTGCAACTGAAGAACCACAACAAAGAATGAACAACTTAAAGCCTACTGGAACTGAGGAACTTCAAAATGGTAAATCTACCACCTGGGATAGTCAGTCAATTCCAACAGCCGGTGGTCAGTATCCACAGTTCCCTGTTTCTGCTAGTCCTTGGCAATGTTCCTTTTATTACTGGTCTGGTATCAACATGGCAATAATGCTGGGAGAGTAACTCAAGGATACCCACATATTTCCTACAATACACAGTCAATATATGGAGACCATATAGTGGCCGAATGACACAGCCTGGAGGTGGGTGAAGCATGAGGAGACCACATAGTGTCTGAATGGCACAGCCTGGAGTTGGTAAAAGAATGATGAGGCCATTGAAATTTAAGAATTTTAAATAGAAATGTAAGATTTTTTTAACATACAATGACAAGGTCTGGGGAAAACAGGTCCCCATAGCACAAGACAATAGCAAAAACATATTATGAAACATGTATCAAGGTGGAACAAAGTGGTTACAGAAAACACGGGTAAAGCTATATTAAGCACCAATTCCAGCTATTCCAGTACTATCAACAGACAACAAGGAAAAATTAGGGGAGGGGGGAGGGGACGAGGGAAAAGGGGAAAGGACAGGAGGAATGGGGACCAACAGACCACAAGAAGGGAGGGGGCACACCACATAACACAAATGAATAAGGAACCATAAAGAGAGAGCTAGGGAAAGATAGTAGCCAAAAAACCCAGGAGAGAGGCTAGAGGTTAAGGAGGTTGCCTGTCCGTGACTCTATCCAACGGGTGCCACACAGAAAGATACAACAGAACAGTATTGTTTAAGGAGGCCGTGAGTGATTCAAGAGAATTGAAATTGAGGGTTTTGAAATGGAACTTTTAACTCCCAAGTTTTAGTGACCTGGGCCCCGGCGTGTGGGTACAAAGGACCAAATCTAACAAGGAGTCACATGTCACATGGCAGCACAATGACAGAGCCTGGAGGTGGCATCAGTAGGAGGAGACCATATAGTGGCTGAATGGCATAGCCTGGAGTTGGCTGAAGCATGAAGAGACCGTATAGTGTCTGAATGGCACAGCCTGGAGTTGGTTGAAGCATGAGGTGACCATATAGTGGCTGAATGGCACAGCCTGGAGTTAGTTGAAGCATGAGGAGACCGTATAGTGTCTGAACGGCACAGCCTGGAGTTGGCGGCAGATGAGGAGACAATAGGGCCTCATAATCTCTAAGAATAAAAGATGAATTTTGAAATTTCCATTGAAGATGTATGGTGCCTAGTGCTACCATAAACATATATGGGTAATGTCTTAGGCCCAGTAGCATCACTAAACCATGTAGTTGCTGAATGACACAGACAGGAGCAGGGAGCAGCATGAGTACACAAGAACGGTTCACAACCCCTAACATTAAAAGGTGAATGTTGAAATATCTATTGAAGATGCATGTTAGCTAGTGCTACCATCCAAAAATGTAAGGCCCAAGCCCAGCAGCATCACTAAACCATGTAGTTGCTGAATGACACAGACAGGAGCAGTCAGGAGCAGGATTACACAAGAGGGTTTCATAACCCCTAAGATTGAAAGATCAATGTTGAAATTTCTATTAAGCATGTATGTAAGCTAGTGGTAACATCCAAAAATGTAAAGCCCAAGCCCAGCAGCATCAGTAAGCCAAGTAGTTCCTGAAACACAAAGTCAGGAGCAGGCATCAATAGTACACAAGTGGGTTTCATAACCCCTTACATTGAAAGATCAATGTGGAAATCTCAATTAAGCATGTATGTAAGCTAGTGCATCCAAATATTTAAGGACCACGCCCAGCAGCATACGAAAGACAAGAAGTTCCGTAAAGACACAGTCAGGAGCAGGCAGCAGCAGTACTCCTCAAGAGGGTTGAAAGATCAATGTAGAAATCTCTATTGAAGAGGTATGTTACCTCGTGCTGTCATCAAAGAATTTAAGGCCCAAGCCCAGCAGCATCACTAAGCACAGTAGCTCCTGAAACACACAGCCTGGAGCAGGCATCAGCAAGAGTTTACAAGAGGGCTTCACAACCTCTAACATTAAAATGTTAATGTTGAAATCTGTATAGAAGATGTATGTTAGCTAGTGCTAACATCAAAAAATGTTAGGCACAGGCCCAGCAGCATCAGTAAGCCAAGTAGTTCCTGAAACAAACAGCCTGGATCAGGCAGCAGGATGCGTACATAAAAGGGCTTCACAACCCCTAACATTAAAAGCTCAATGTTGAAATCTCTATTGAGCATGTATGTTTGCAAGTGCTACCATAACATTTTTTTAGATAATATCCAAGACAGTCCCAGCAGCATCAGAAATCAATATATTGGCTGAATGACACAGCCTGGAGGTGGGGAAAGCATAAGGAGCCCATATCGTGTCTGAACGGTACAGCCTGAAGGTGGCCGAAGCATGAGGAGACCATATAGTGGCGGAATGGCACAGCTTGGAGTTGGCAGAAGCATAAGGAGACAAAATAGTGGCTGAATGAAATAGCCTGGAGGTGGCAGCAGCAGCATCAGGAGTCCTGAAAGTGACCCGGTGACAGAGTGGTGCAGTGGGTGGCAATACCAGTACCCGGTGATGAAGGTGGCTGGAATGTTTGTAAATGGGGAGCAGTGCCTTAAATCTGTTTGGCACTATCCATATTTGTGAAGTGCTGGTGTAGCACTATGGTCAATCTACTCTGATGCATCTGGCATTGGTGGGTGGAAATCCTGGCTGATCCATGCCTGATTCATCTTCACAAAGGTCAGTCTCTCCACATTTTTCGTGGACAGACGAGTTCTCCTTGGGGTGACTATGGCTCCTGCCGCACTAAACACCAGCTCTGATGGCACACTACTGGCTGGGCAGGACAGCTTTTCCAGGGCAAACTCCGCTAGTTGCGGCCATAAATCAAGTTTGGCTGCCCAGAAGTCCAGCGGATCTTCAAGATCTTTGTTGGCATGGCCATATCAAGGTATGCCACCACCTGCTGGTTCAGGTCCTTCTCCATGTCTACCTGCTGCTGATGAGTTGCTTCACTATGCGGGTGAAGAAAGATACTCATCAGCAACTGTAGATTCAGGCTGCTGCTGATGGAGCTGGTACTGCTCCTGCCACCCCACCCCTCCCCAGCGGCCATGGCAGTGGAAGGTGAGCGCAGAGGGCTCCCCGAGTAAGACCTGCGAGTGGATGAACGATGTCGTCGATAGGTATCTGCCAATTGACTACATAGTATCTCTCTGTAGTAGGTCACTTTGTCCTTCCTCCCAGTGGGTGTAAAAAAAGGCCCCCATTTTGTGTCGGTAGTGAGGGTCCAATAAGGTGGAGAGCCAGAAGTCATCCCGCTGCTGAATGTTAACAATTCGGTGGTCACTATGCAACCAACTGAGCATGCATCGTGCCATTTGTGAATTTGACTCGGAGGGACTCCCTGCCTCAATCTCCAGTGCATACTGCCACGGTGTGTCTGGGTCCTCTGTCTCGCCTTCAAAACAACCCTCTAGCTCCTCTAGTTGATCATGCTTCTTCTCTCTTGTCAGATGATTAGAAACACCACACATCTCGTAACATCTAAACTGTGCTCCACTGTACCCCTAATCCTCCTCCTCCTCCAGTTCAGCCCCCACAGGGCTCATGTGGCCGTGAGATGTTGGCAAAATGTCTCCATTGCCCTGACCAGCCATCGTTTCAAACACTTGTTGTAGGAAATGAAGCAGTGGAATGACGTTGTTCATCCCGTAATCCTGGCGACTTACTAATATATGTGGCTTCCTCAAAGGGCCTGAGCAAACGGCAGGTGTCACGTATGAGCTGCCACTGGTTCACATTGAAGTTACACAGGGAAGTACCCCTATCCACTTGGATCAGCAAGAAATCAGTCCAACATATAGAGGGTGGAATTCCAACACGTGGCAACATCACAAATCAGACTATGTTGTGGGATACCATTCTGACTCTGCAGCTCAAGGAGGGTGTATTTTGTGGTGTACAAGTGGCTAAAGAACATGCAAAGTTTCCTTTCTATTGTTAGGATGTTTTGCAAAGGAACACTTCAGGAACTGCTTCACAACCAGATTGAGCACGTGTGCCATGCAGGGCGCATGGCTTAGCCTTTCCAGTTGCAGCGCATGCAAAATGTTCTTCCCGTTGTCAGTCACCATGGTTCCCATTTCCAGTTTTCGTGGAGTAAGCCATGCTCCGATTTCTTTACGAATGACTTTTAGCAGTTCCTCCCCTGTGTGACTCTCTTCGCCAAGGTAAACCATGTGAAGAACAGCGTGACACCGCTGTGCCCTGCACACATGGTATGCTGAAGGGCCACTGAGACTTGTCTGAGCAGTGGAGGCTGAAGACACAGTGGAGGATGAGGAGGTGGAGTAGCACACTGTCACAGGACCAACGGCGGAAGCGGAAGGAGGAAGCGATGTGACCTGTCCAAGTTGGGGTTGTGGCTGTGCAGGAACCACATTCACCCAGTGAGCTGTAAAAGAGCTGTATTGACCCTGACCATAATTACAGCTCCAGACGTTGGCGCTGCCATGCACTTTGGTACACATCGAAAGGGTCAAGGACTGGACCACCTTCTCTTCCACAAAATTGTGCAGGGCTGGTACTGCCTTCTTCGCAAAGAACTTACGGCTTGGCACTCTCCACCTCGACTCAGCACAAGCCATCAGTTCTCTGAAAGGTGCAGAGTCCACCACTTGAAAAGGTAGGGACTGCAGCACCGGCAACTTAGACAGGAGCACATTCAGCTTCTGCGTCGTTGGATGAGTGGGCGCATACTGTTGTCCCTTGGACATGGCTTCGCGGATGGATTGTTGGCGGAATGGCTGACTAAAATTGGGGGGAGCAGGAGCATCTGGAGCGACAGAAGGAGGGTATGACACACAGCTCCCTTCGGCTGAGGTGGTGGAGCCATGGCTGGCTGAAAGAGGGAGCGGCGTGCCACTGGGTGATGCAGCAGGCTGGACCACTACATCGGAGCCACGGTTCTCCCAGGCTATGGTGGTGAAACATATGTTGACGCAGAGCCCTGAGGCCAACATTGGGTCCCTGGCGACAAATCTTGCATGTGGCTATGTGAACCTCCTCCAGATGCTTGATGAAAAACTGCCACACCGCTGAGTAGCTGATTTTCCCAACCAACAGTCCCCACTAATTGACTGCTACTGCCGCTGTCTCCTGGAAACCTGGGCAGTATCTGCTGATTGTCCTCTTTTAGATCGTCCTCAGTGAATAGTGGAGCTGAACCCACAGCATAAGATACTTCTGTAGGAGAGGGAAAAGCATAGGACAGAGGCAAAGGGAGGACAGGGATTGCTCCCGGGCCATGCCAACTGAGGGTTGTGTCTGAGGAACCCCAATGACTGTTGACTGGGGATGTCAGATGTCACTTGTGATGAAGTGGATGACCGTGTTAACCAATCGACGATGGCAGATGGGTTGTTGGTCAAGACATGACCGCTAGCTGGTAACGGGAGCTCAGGCCTCTCGCTGCGACTCCTGCTGCCACTTGCCCCTAGTTTGCTGTGACCTCTGCCTGAAGGATTTAGGCCTCTGCTACTCTTCTGTGCATGTCCACATCCAACACCAGCCGGTGAGTACTTTTGCCTGGACTTTCACAGTATGTAGGCACTTGACAGATTAACAAGTAAAAAATAATACACTACTTAGATGTACGTATGCGGTATGCACTTATGAGGGCAGAAACATTTGCTACAATACGCCTAAAAACTCAGTATTTTTTTTTTAAAACACCAGCCGATGATTACTTTTGTCTGTCCTTTCACAGTATGTAGGCCCTTGACAGATTAACAGGTACAAAATAATACACTACTTAGATATACGTATGCGGTATGCACTTATGAGGGCAGAAAAATGCGCTACAGTGCACCTAAAAACTGTAATTTTTGTAAAATACCAGCAGGTGATTACTTTTGTCTGTCCTTTCACAGTATGTAGGCTCTTGACAGATTAACAAGTACAAAATAGTACACTACTTAGATGTTTTTGGTATGCACTGATGAGGGCAGAAAAATGCGCTTCAGTACCCTTAACCCCTCTGCTAAGGTTTATGAAGTTGATGCAGCTTATTAAAATATATGAGGCAACACACAGCTCTATGCCCCTCTCTGTAATACAATACTCAAGAAAGTGACTGGGAGGTTAATGCCTGCAGCTGCAGTAAAAATCCTTTTCAGTGAAAAAAACAGTGCTCTCCGTCCACGAGAACGCTGATGTGACTAGGAGGATGTTAAATGCTGCTGGAATGAGCTTTTTTGTGTAACACACACACACACAGGACGTCCATCCTATCTCTGTGCCGTGCAATGAATTATATGACGAGCCGCAATATGGCCGCCGATTATATAGGGCTGTGACATCACAGGGGTGACTGGCTGCTGATAGGCTGCATCCTGAATGTGATTTAGGGTCATCCTGCCAACTTCCCTTCCTGCCTTGCCTTCCCGCCTTCCCAGCGTCACTTGCCCCATGTACTGACATGTGGATTTGTCACTCTCCGGGTGTTTCTCCTTCCTTTGCCTCTCTGCTCCGGCATGCGTGTCCCCGTCCCCTAGGGCACGTACACGCCGGAGCTTTAAGATTTAAAGGGCCAGTATCCTCATTAGTGTAATCCCCCTGTGGCTCCTTTATAAATTTCTCCACCCTCCACAGTTCCCTGCTGGATCTTTGTTGCCTTGTGCAGTGTTCCTCTGCATTGCCTTGCCGTGTATCAGATCTCTTGCTCTTGTGTTTTGACCTTGCTACTCTGCCACCTGCCTACTGACCTCCTGCATCACTGTGACTACGCTACTGTGCGGCCTGCACTGACCCTCTGCTATCCAGACTAAGAGTTGCCTTATCCCTCCTGTTGCCCTATCCCTCCTGTGCCTCGCATCTCCTCAGCCTCCTGTGTGGTCGAGGCGTGCCAGGGTTAGCAACCAGGGTGCCGCCTGCAGCAGCAAGTCCATCCCGCTTTGAGGCTGGCTTTGCGGCACCTTAGACTCCGTTCCCTGGTATGGTCCGAGTCATCTATCACACAGGTTTAGCGGATTCACATCCACAGGGGTTCCTGTCTTCAGAAACGTGTGTTGCAGGTATGGGTTTATTCCCACCTATATGCCCTTGGCTATTGCCCTAAAACTTGAAATGTCAGCCCATCCCAGGCCTCTTATATGGAGACAATAAAAAACAGAGTTGAAAAATTATCTTATTATATAAATTACCCATCTTTGGTGGGGCTTAGCTATTACATGACTAAAAATGGGTGGGAAATAACCTTAGGGGTATAGAGCATGCTGCTTTATATGAGTCCATGTGTTGCTACCATGTTGAACAGTCAATGGGAAAGAAACATCAAAATAGTTTCTCCTTTAAGGAAGCACAACCTTGGGTATACATTTTATTACGATCCCATTACATACACTTTTCGGCACTGGCCCCATGATGTCGTTGGTCTGGTGTCTCAGCGGCTGGAGATCTGTGCTGCGGGGCTCACCTGATGTTGTACAGTTAGTTCTTTCTATTTGATTTTAGAATTGCTGGGGCTCTCTGGAGACCAGGGAACATTATAGGGCAGAGAATGAGGTCACCCTATTATTACTTACACCCTTTTATAGACTCCAATAACACAAAATTATGAGCTGGAAATGCAAGAGTTGAGCTGAGAATTTATGCAATGAAGCAAAAAATTACAAACTGGGATTGTGCACTGACATTATATTCCAGAAAAGAGCCGCAGAACTAAATTGTGATATTCATGGAAATCCTGGTGATTGAAATACAATTTTTTTCTTGGTTCAGGTTGTTAGTGGAACTTTGATTTTATTTAAAGGGCTTTTCTGCATAAGTGTGCGGCACCAGCAGTTGTTCGTTTTGCAATTTATTTTTGTAACTTTTGCCCCGATTTTTGCATAGGCCATTCCTTAGGGTTTGTTGACACAGAATTAAATGTTGCTGTACCACATCCAACCCATGGCATACATGCAAATCTGCAGCAGAAATCCAAGGATGTGTTTCTGATTTCTGTAGCAGATTCTACAGCAGATTATCTGAACATACTGTTTCCTATATGCATCTTCTCATTTTGTGAGTTTCACATTATGGAATGCCGCAATTTAGCTGCCAAAATAATGATTCTGCTGGCTGGGGGTAGCAATATCAAGGTGGTCGTAGCGCCGAACAATTCAGCTGCCCTCAGAATTTTGGAGATTCCATAGTCTGAGCCTAACCTCAAGTCCAGTGTTTTTGCAGGGTTTCTTTAAAAAATAAATGAATAAATAAAAGTCTAAACCATAGTAGGACTACCATATGTTTTTAGGCCACAATACAGTTTTATTAAAGAAGCCATTCTACATAGATGTCAAAACCACAACCAAACAATTTGCCACAGTTTTAGGAAAACTGCAATTAAAATTGCAGCATGACTGCACTTTGTGAATACACCCTTAGGTTTACCCTTAGGGCTTAGGACTGAAGGCCCTTAAGCCTTCACTGTATTTAAATAAAAGGAAAACAATCCTGGGTGCAGTCCTATTGCATTATCGCAATGTCAGCTCAGGAAGACAATATATTAATCAATTCACGCTTACCGCAGGCATTTGCACTAACAGCACAATGCCTAAAGAAGCATGTAGTTAAATGGCCATTTGTCAACAACCCTGGGCAGACCCGATAGCTTCAGGAGCTTCAACTATACACACTGTATAAGGAGAACGGTGACAGGCACATGATCCCAGTGATGGCGCTTCTCAAGAGTAAAAAGATTTATTTCAAGATAAATAGCATACAACAAGGAAGATAGCACATTCAATGTGTTTCGGGTCCGAACCAGACCCTTTCTCAAGTGCGTGCATCTTTTTACTCTGGAGAAGCGCCATCACTGGGATCATTTGCCTATCACCGTCTTCCTTATACTTCAGCATTCACTGGCATTAATGTTTCACGCCTAAGGGCTGCGAGAGAAAATTTCGAGCAGATTCCCATTGTTCTTTCAGCCTCCGGTTGAGACTGCTGCTCAGTTCACACGACCGAACTTCTAATGTGGAATTTGAATCTCCTGAAAGAATGAACATGTTCATTCTTTCTGAGAAATAATCCATGGGACTTTGGATTTCAGGAGTTAATTTAAAAAGCAAATCCTGCACAACATTAACCCGATTCCGGGCAGTGCAGATCTACAATAAGGAAATTCAACAAGAAAATTCTGTATCCACTGAGAAAAAACTGTGAGGAAATTCCTTGCAGAATTTCCTTAGTGTGAACATACCAGCTTGCAGTAGTGTCTCTTCACCCCCAAAGTCAGATTGGGAAAGAAACAATAGCATTGTCCCTGCACACTACCAACAGTCCGATTTAGCCGAGTCCCACTGCACAGTGCATACTGCAGAATTTCCGCAGTGGAATTCCACCACCGAAAAAATTAACCTGTTCATTCTTTCAGATGAATATGGAGGTGAATGCATTGCTGGCTATGGGGACCAGCAATGCCCACGTGGTTCCTTTAAATTTTTCTGGGAAGAGAATCCGTAGGGCCATGTTCACACAGTGTAAAATGTGCTGAATGTCTGTCCAGAAATAAGGGGCAAACATTCCACACATTTGCACAATCCTGCCAGTGCTAGGACTGCTCAGAAGTTTTACGAGCGAAATCGGCAGAAAGAATATTTTTTCTGCAGATGCCGAAATCGGGATTTCCACAGCAGAAACATTTGCCATGGAAATTCCACTGTGGGAACAGTGCAACAGAATCCCATTGAAATGTGCTGCGAAATGTCCGTGCAGAATATTTCGGTGGAATTCCGCACGGATATTTCACTGTGTGAACATACCCTAAGGGTGTATTTTCATCTACTAAGTGTGGCCTGCTTTTGTTGTGTGGCCAAAAACCACTTAGCAAAATGCAGCACTTGGCTTCACCTTGAATTGCTGTGGTTCCACAGCAAGCACAGGTACAGTGGAAAGCCACAGCACTTCACAATAAGGCCAGGGTTTTACTGTACCACCACTTGTTGATTAAAGGCATCTATGAGCTATTTTCAGCAGACTCAAAAACACGGGCTTCTGCCCTTTTGAAATAGCGCAAAGGTGCCAAACAGAATTGCTATAGAGGACTCTGTTCTGCCATAGAAATCAATGGGGTCCACTGCTTCCTTTAACAGTATACGTCAGCATCTTTTTTTCCGTGGGATCCTGATAGATGACCGTAGTTTGAACCTACCTTAAGTGTGCTAAAATTAGGGTTCATGGATATTCCTCCCCCCCCCCCCCTTACATTTATGTGTCCAAAAAGTTGAAGCTCAAAGTAATACATTTGGGGAGGGAACTTACTAAGAATAGCATCTCCTTTGCGCTGGATTTCTTCAGTGGTGCGAGTAGAAGCCTTAGAAATCTACACCAGCTCGGAAATGGCATGGATTTCAGCTACAATTTATACCTTTGCAGGAATACATTACATGATAAATCCCCCCCCCCCCCTTGAGTTGTATACAATCTTGGGGACTGCAGCTGTCACTTAATAGTTAAGATATCAGTAGCTCTATAATAAGTCACATTGTAGCCCAGTGCACAAATGGCAGCACAGAAAGGACCATCAGCCAGGGCGGTCTTTACAGCTCATGCTTCCCTAGGCACTCAGTCTTAAAGGACAACTGCAGCGAAAAACACTTATCCTCTATCCACAGGGGGGGGGGGCGACTGCTGGGACACCCCACCCCCACCCCCCCACCCCCCGCAACCTCCTAAACGGGGCCCCGGCATTAGCACTCAGTGTGAGCGCTAATGCATGTAGCATCCACCTGAGATATCGGCGGCTAAGCCCCCTCCCCGCCCCGTCCCCATAGAGTTCTTTGGGAGAGGCGGGGAGGCAAGAACGCTGCATCGGGTGTGCAGGAGCGGCAAGTGTGTGGCGGGTGCGTGTCGGGTTCGGCGGGTGCGTGGAGGTCCAGAGGTCTGGTGGCGGCGTCCACGATGACAGGGGTAAGTGCCCTCCCCCTTACAAGTTGCAAAACTACAACTCCCAGCATGTGCAGACAGCAGGACCACAGTTTGGAGACCCCTGTGTAGTGGTCTCGGTCTCCAAACTGTGGTCCTCCTGATGTTGCCTGTCTGGGCATGCTGGGAGTCTCCAAACTGTAGTCCTCCGCATGTTGCAAAACTACAACTCCCAGCATGCCCGGCTGCAAACGGCTGTCTGGGCATGCTGGGAGTTGTAGTTGTGTGCCTCCAGCTGTTGCAAAACTACAACTTCCAGCATGCCCAGACAGCCATTTGCAACAGCTGGAGGCACACTGGTGGGTAATGACTGAGTTAGTCTTTTACCTAAATTAGTGTTTTCCCACCAGTGTGCCTCCAGTTGTAGCAAAACTACAACTCCCAGCATGCACAGTCTGTCAGTTCATGTTTAGAGTTGTAGTTTTGCAACAGTTGGAGGTTTGAGCCCGTAAACACCCCCTCCCCCCACAATGTGAATGTATAAAGTACATTCACATGGGCGGCTTTACAGTGAGTTTCCCAATGCAAGTTTGAGCTGCGGCAAATTTTCCACCACAACTCAAACTCCCAGCAGGAAACTCACTGTAAACCCCTGCCCGTTAAAAACACTAACTACACTACACTACCACAAAATAAAAAGTAAAATACTACATATACACCCTTACACAATTACCACCTCCCCCCCCCCCCCAATAAAAATGTGTTTCCAGAACAGAGCCTCCAGCTGTTGCAAAACAATAACTCCCTGCATTGCTGGATGGTCATTGACTGTCCAGGCATGCTGGGAGTTTTGCAACAGCTGGAGGCACCTTGTTTGGTAAACACTGACGTAGGGTATTTTTGGCGGCGGAGGCAAGAGTAACGCTTGCATCAGTGTCCGCCCCCTATGCAAATCCCTAATTTAGGCCTAAAATTCGCATGGTGCTCTCTCACCTCGGAGCCCTGTCGTATTTCACGGCAACAGTTTAGGGCCACATATCAGGTATTTACGTACTCGGCAGAAATTGTGTTACAAATATTATGGGGCTTTTCCTCCTTTTACCCCCTATGAAAATGAAAAATTGGGGGCTACACCAGCATGTTAGTGTAAAAAAATTACTCCCCCCCCCATGTGACCCCATTACAGAATGTAACAAGGGGTACAGTGAGCATTTACACTCCACAGGTGTCTGACAGATTTTTAGAACAGTGGTCCGTGAAAATGAAAAATTTTAATTTTCATTTGCACAGCCTACTGTTCCAATGATCTGTCAAACGCCAGTGTGGTGTAAATGCTCACTGCACCACTTATTACATTCCATGAGGGGTCTAGTTTCCAAAATGGTGTCACGTGGGGGGGATCCACTGTTATGGCACCATGGGGGCTTTGTAAATGCACATCGCGCCAGACTTCTATTCCAACCAAATTCTCTCTCCAAAAGCCCAATGGTGCTCCTTCTCTTCTGAGCATTGTAGTGCACCCATAGAGCAGTTTACACCCATATATGGGGTATTTCCATACTCAGAAGAAATAATGTTACAAATTTGGGGGGGGGGGGGCTTTTTCTCCTATTACCCCTTATAAAAATGAAAACTTTGGGGTAACACCAGCATTTTAGTGAAAAAAAATCAAATGTTTCATTTTCACATCCAAATTTAGTGAAAATTCGTCAAACATCTGTGCGTTGTTAAGGCTCACTGTATCCCTTGTTACGTGCCTTGAGTGGTGCAGTTTCCAAAATAGTATGCCATGTTTGTTTGTTTTTTTGCTGTTCTGGCACCATAGGGGCTTCCTAAATGCGAGGTGCCCCCCAAAAGCAATTTCAGCTAAATTTGCTTTTCAAAAGCCAAATGTGGCTCATTCTCTTCTGAGTATTGTAGTTCACCCCTTAGAGTGCTTTACTTCCACACATGGGGTATTTCCATACTCAGAAGAAATGGGGTTACAAATTTTTGGGGGCATTTTCTCCTATGACCCCTTGTAAAAATTTTAAGTTTGGGGAAAAAACATTTTAGTGGACTTTTTTTTTTTTCATTTACACTTCCCACTTTAACGAAAAGTCGTCAAACACCTTTGGGGCGTTATGGCTCACTGTACCCCTTGTTACATTCCTTGAGGGGTGTAGTTTCCAAAATAGTATATCATGTGGGTTTTTTGTTCTGGCACCATGGGGGCTTCCTAAATGCAACATATGCCCCCATTTCAGCAAAATTTGCTCTCCACAATCCCATTGTCGCTTCTTCCTTTCTGAGCCCTCTAGCGCACCCACAGAGCACTTTACATCCACATATGAGGTATTTCCTTACTCGAGAGAAATTGGGTTACAAATTTTGTGGGGCTTTTTCTCCTTTTTCACCTGGTAAAAATTCAAAAATTGGGTCTACAAGAACATGTTAGTGTAAAATTTGAAGATTTTAAATTTTCTCAACAAACTAGTTTTGCGTCAGCCGGCGCTTCTTCCGCTTCTTCAGCACACACCTGGCTGGAAGAAGCGTTGGCTGACGCGGAACTAGTTGCCACCCCTTTGGTGTGCCCCTGCATCTTGAGAGCAGCTGCTCTCACTTCCCGCTCCATGGAATTGCTATTCCTATGTATGCTGCTCCACCTTTAAATGGAATAAAAGTCTGCAATTTCGGGACTCTATACGTGTGTCTATACGTGAGTGCGATACATTTTGTTCTTTGTCTTTGAAGTATTTGAATATACACTTTGCAAAATACCTTTAAAGCTGCACCGCCCCAGATCCCACAGCAGCAGGTATTACACCAGCAGTTAATTATCCTTTATGACAGGTTGGGTAAAATTGCTCTGTAGTGCCCGATAGCTACCTCTTTTTCTTTGTGACTGTTATTAATGCTTAAAGGGACAGAGGTCAGATTTGAAAAAAATGGCTGCGTCCTGATGGTCAAAATAGGCTGTGTCCTTAAGGGGTTAATAAACAGTGTGTGTGTGTGTGTGTGTGTGTGTGTGTGTGTGTGTGTGTGTGTGTTTCACTTTTTTTTCTCAATTTTTTTTTACATTTTTTAGGTAGTACTACTACTCCCAGCATGGAGCAGACTGTTCCATGATGGGAGTAGTAGTACCTGTGCTAATAGACAAAACGCCCTGGGTGTCACTCCTGACACCCGCTGAGATTGTCCTGTATAATGTATGGATGTGGGCGGCTTTCCCGCATCTAGATAGGATGATCGCATCTGCTGTGATCTGTCCTTAAAGGGGTACTCCGGTGAAAACCTTTTTTTTTTTTTTTTTTTTTTTTTTTTAAATCAACTGTTGCCAGAAAGT
Source organism: Hyla sarda (assembly GCF_029499605.1). Classification (NCBI taxonomy): domain Eukaryota; kingdom Metazoa; phylum Chordata; class Amphibia; order Anura; family Hylidae; genus Hyla; species Hyla sarda. The sequence continues at coordinate 121,737,300 of NC_079194.1, read as the reverse complement.
TAAACAGATTTGTAAATTACTTCTATTAAAAAAATCTTAATCCTTCCTGTACTTATTAGCTGCTGAATACTACAGTGGAAATTATTTTCCGTTTGAAACACAGCTGTCTGCTGACATCATGAACACAGTGCTCTCTGCTGACATCTCTGTCCATTTTAGGAACTGTCCAGAGTAAAAGGAAATCCCCATATCAAACATATGCTGTTCTGGAGAGTTCCTAAAAAGCTGCCCCCAATTTAAAGCAACTCTATCAGCAGAGGTAATAATAAGTTGTTCTATTCACTGACAGCTTTCTTTTCCACAGGTTGACATTGAATGGAACAGTTACTGATCGGGACTAAAAGCGAAAAATCTCTCACTCCCTCCAGCAAAAACGCCAGGAAAAACTTCAGAAAAACTGCAACAGCTTTTTCCTGTGTTTTGTCAGTTTTTCTGGCCTTTTTTCTGGCATTTTTACCTTTGTGTGGAAATTGCATTTTTACCCCTTTGGCAGTTTCCCTGCAGGTGTTTTTTTGTTGGGTACCACAAAAACAAAAAAGACAGTAATGTTTGATTTTCCTTTTTTTTTTTGGTGTCTTTATAATTTTTTTACCTCTTAAGGACGGCGGGCGTTTTTAAAGTCCTTAATGACTGAGGGCGTATGGATACGCCCGTGGGAATTCCGGTCCCTGCCTCTAGCCGGTTGGGGACCGGACCGGGATGCCTGCTGAAATCATTCAGCAGGCATCCCGGCACATCGCCGAGGGGGGTCCTGAGACCCCCCTTGTCAGCGATCGCAGGAAATCGCATGTCAATTCAGACATGTGATTTTCTGCTATTTCCGGGCTGATCGGGTCTCTGGTGACCCGATCGCCCGGAAAATAGGGATGATCGGAGCTGTCAGTGACAGCCCCGATCATCCTGAGGAATAGGAGCGAGGTTGCAGTGCTGCGATCTCCTCCTATCCCCTGCCATTAGGTCAGCTGCTGACCAATGGCAGTGGTAGATGGGGGTTGCCATGGAAACCCCCCACTCTGCCCACCCCTGGATGTTGGGCAGAACAGGGGGAGAAGATGGCGGCCGGTACCTGAGGAGAAGATGCCGTGGGGACCGCCGATCGTCGGTGGCATCAGCGGAGATCAGCGGCGAAGGTAGGGAGGTGATGGGGGGGGGGGGGAAAGCAAGGTGGCAGTAAAGCCATATTTACTGCTGCCCTTCTAGTGGTTGCCAAACTGCAACTCCCAGCATGCCCAGACAGCCAAAGGCTGTCTGGGCATGCTGAGAGTTGTAGTTTTGCAACATCTGGAGGGCCACAGTTTGGAGACCACTATTACAGTTGTTGCAAATGTTCCAGATGTTGCAAAACTACAACTCTCAGCATGCCTAGACTGCCCAGGCATGCTGGGAGTTGTAGTTCTGTAACATCTGTCCCTTCAGATTTTGCAATTTTCATGAAAATTTTTAATATTGCTGCTATACTTTGAAGCCCTCTAATTTTTTCAAAAAGTAAAGATATGTCCATTTTATGATTCCAACATAAAGTAGACATATTGTATTTGTGAATCAATATAAAATGTATTTGGAATATCAATTTTCCTTACAAGCACAGAGTTTCAAAGTTAGAAAAATGCAAAATTTTCAAAATTTTCATGACATTTTGGGATTTTTCACCAAGAAAGGATGCAAGTAGCGACGAAAATCATTAACTAGGCCACAGTAACTGCAAAGGTCACGGGTTAAATATGTGGTTAACCACAATTAATTTGCATAATAAGTAGGTCAATTGACTGTGCTCTTGTGGTTTACCACATATTTAACCTTTGACCTTTGTAACTACTGTTTATTGATAATGATAATTTCAGCTCTGCACTGAAAAGAAAAAAAGTCTGCATTGTGGATTTCAATAATTTCCTTATGTATAACAAAAATAAAGAAATAAAAGATGTAAAACTGATACTGTGGCCATGCCTGAATTTGTAGGCAACAAAATTTTTATATTTTAAAACAAAATTATTTTTTATTAAAAAACAGTAAACAATTTTGTGGTGTGGGGCAGGGAACTGAGAGCCCTGCCAGCCGATATTAACATGCAAAGCAGCCTGTGAAAATGAATAGAATACTGTAATTTAGTATTACAGTAAAGATTAGAATAGACAAATAATATTCTTAGACTGGTATATATACAGTTTATAGCATTCAATATTTTTCGGCTGGCCAGGGCTCTCAGTTCCCTGCCCCGCTCACAGAAATTGTTCACTGTTTTAAAACATTTAAATTTTGTTGCCTACAAATTCAGGCATGGCCACAGTATCAGTTTTACATCTTTTATTTCTTTATTTTTGTGATACATAAGGGAATTATTGAATTCTACATAGCAGACTTTTTTCTTTTCAGCGCAGAGCTGAAATAATCATTATCAATAAACAGTAGTTACAAAGGTCACAGATTAGATATGTGGTAAACCACATATTTACCTACTTAGTATGTTTAACCTACTTAGTATGCAAATTGTGGTTAACTACATATTTAACCTGTGACCTTTGCAGCTACTGAGGGCTAGTTTATGATTTTCTCTGCTCTGGCAGAATAGAATAAAATGTAGAAGAAAAAAAAGGAAAATCAAACATTAAAAATAGAAATTAAATAACAAAAAATAACATAAACATGAAAAAGAATTTTGTTTTAAAACATATAAAATAATTAATGAAACAGAAAGGGGAGGGCACACTAAAGGGCAACTTCACCTGTATCTGTTGCGTACCTCAGTCCTGGCGACCTAGTTCAGTGCCTCGTGCGGAGTGCATATACTCAAGGTAAAGTATCAATAAATCAAATACAAAGAAAATGTGTATGCACTCACCGCTCAGCGGAGGTAAACGCGTCCGGGGGTCCGGATGACGGGGTGCTGGATCTCAGCATCGGCACATGTTGGTAGCGCTTGGAGGCAACGCCGGCAGTTTCGCATGTGAGTGCGTGCTTCTTCCGGCCGTATGAGCTAACATCCCTAACCCTCTCTATGCACTGAACTCTTAGGCTATATTCAAACTGGGGGAATGTCCACACAGAAAATTTCCATACAGACATTGCCCCGACAGCATATCGCTGAAAGAACATGTCAGCGTCATAGACAGCAATGTATTTCTGTGTGGAGTACACAGAAAGAATAGACATGTTTATTCTTTATGCAGACACCGGAATTTGAATTTCCACTCTAGATGTTTCTGGTGCAGAAATTCAGCCATGTGAACAGTGCAGCAGAATCCCATTGAAATCAATGCTGCTGCAGAATCTCAGAATCTCATAATTCCAATGTGGAATTCCATGGAAATTCCATTGTGTTAACATAGCCTAAGGACACATTTACACTACGAAATTTCTGAGCGGACCTTCTCAGAGCAGAATTTGTCTCGATGGGATTCTGCCAAACCATGCAAACTGCAGAATTTGTGAAGGAAAATTGTGCTGCGGAAATTTTAATTCCCTAAATTGAATTCACTAAAAGAATGTGTGGCAAAGCCATGGGGTGTCTCGGGGTGTGATGGTGGGGTGTATAGGGCAGTTGTTGTAGCCCAGGGGCAAGGTGTTATTAACCCCTAAATGTTTGTGACGCCAGGGCGGGGGTTTTCCCAGTAACCACCCGAACGGTAGCACCGCTATCCCAATGTTATGCAGGGCAATAATAGTGAAAGACCAGGTAAGGGTTAACGGTAGCTTTACTGAGGTAGACAGATGGAAATAGTCTTTACAGCTAGGCCAGGATCCCAGAGAGGTGGCCAGTAACACAGAAGGACCTCACAGCTTGCTGGGACTTGCAATGACTTTGATAGACTTTAGTTGAGCCACGCAGACTATGATAGACTTGAATTTAGACCGGACTGGGTTGTAGATAGTTACAGCAGACATAGACTTGACTTACTGGAATGTGGCTGTAGGTGGCTTGAGGCCTCCAGATATGCTGGACACTAGCTCTGAGATGTCTAGTCTTTACTGTTCCTCAGCAGGAGTGATAAGAGAGAGATTGAAATTGCTGCCCCTCTTATAAAGGGGGGGCTGAGCCAGAAGCCCATAGGTCAAACTGCAGGTTATCTGGCTTGCTGGTGCTCTCTGGGTAACATTACACATCATGTGAACACATTATCATGTGACAACTCAAATGTCCTTAAGGGTCCTTAATACATAACACACATAACACTATACATTACAAATATTATTATGGGGGAAACACTGCAGGAGGGCCCCTAGGACACAGAGGGACTCAACCTGACAGGGCCCAAGTACTGTACGGGACTATATCCTGTACTGGGACATCACAAATGAAAATGTTGGGCAGCATTCTGCATAACTGTATTGCTGTCAATGGGGACATTGCATGTCTGTTTTCACCTGGAATGTCTTTGGGTAGAGATTGCGTAGTATAAATGAGCCTTTAATGAAGAACAACTACCTCTTTGAACTGCTGTGCATTGTAATGACACTGCCAACACGTCTCAAGTTAAAATATACAGTGTCTGATAAATGTTTATATAGTCTAGTTTTTACCCATTCAGGACGAAGGGTGTACAGGAATCCCCTTGTGCCCTGGTCCTGTTAACAGGGTTAAAACAGTTCTCACGAGCAGAGAGCGCTTTAAACCCGGTGGGTCGCGGTTGCTACGGGCAGCTGGGACCCACGGTTGATGCCGGGCACCACCGATTGGGCCGATGCCCGGCATTAACCCTTTAGATGCCGAGTTCAAAGTTGATCATGGTGTCTAAAATGCAGGGTTAAAGGGGTTATCCAGCATAAGGTGATTTTAGTACGTACCTGGCAGACAGTAATGGACATGCTTAGGAAGGATCTGCGCGTGTCTTGGGCTAAATGGCTATGCTGTGAGATTACCATAACACTGTGGCTAGCTTTCTGTGAACTTGTATTTCCTGTTTTCAGTTTTCTTGTTTGCCTACAAATCCCATGATATCATTTTCCTCCTTCCCACACATCAGCTACCCCACTCATTGAAACATAAATGAGCTGCAGACCTGTGGTCTTCAATCAGGATGCCGACAGCTGTTGCATTAGTTGCAGATTGATCCCTCCACCCATTGAAGCAGACAGGCTCCCTGTCATCAGCTGACTAGTGGGTCAGGTCTCGACCGCATTGCAAGCTGGGAAAAATTCCGAGACAGCAGTCCTTTTGTATGCTGGCAAAAATAAATATTGGGGTGAAAATCACATAAGAATTGTGAGAAAACCGTCACACACAGGTACAGACACTATATTATGAACTACACTAACTTTACAGCCCCTGTAGCATAGTCAAATAAAAATAATTCCTGGAATACCTTTTTAACCGTGATCGGAGCATCCGCAGTGACATTGCAGGTCCCAATCAGCTGAGTGGACGGCGGGAGGGCCCTTTCCTGGCTCCTCGCTGTCCGATCGGTCTCCTGTTGCTCCCAGCCAGCTAAGCAGGCTGGAAAAGCAGAGCACCGATAACACTGATCAATGTTATGCTGTGGCAGAGGATTGAACAGTGTATGCAATCAAAAGATTGCATGGTATAGCCCCCTATGGGGACTAAAGAAAAAAAAGTGTAAAAAAACTGTTAATAAAAGTGAATTAAAGGGGTTGTGTGCTGCCCTGCCTTTCGGAGCTCCGCACGCAGAGTCCGGAAGTTCATTACTCCAAACGCTGTGTGCGGGCTTCCGTGTTCGCGGGCGCCGGGCGTGACGTCACCCCCGGCCCCCTCGTGACGTCACGCCCGCCCCCTCAACGAAAGTCTATGGGAAGGGGGCGCGACCGCTGTCGTCACGTCACACCCGACGGCCGCGAACACGGAAGCCCGCACACAGCGTTCGGAGTAATGAACTTCCGGACGCTGCGTGCAGAGCTCCGAAAGGCAGGGCAGCGCACAACCCCTTTAACCCCTTCCCTAATAAAAGTTTGAATCACCATCCTTTTTCCATTTTTTAAATAAAATAATGTAATATAAATAATTATATGTGGTACCGCTGCATGCGTAATGTCCGAACTATTAAGATATAAGGTTAGCTAAACCGCACGGTTGATGGCGTATACATAAAAAAACACTAAAGTTCAAAACTGTGCATTTTTGTTCTCTTCATATACCATAAAAAATTAATAAAAAGTGATCAAAAAGTCCCATCAAAACAAAAATGTTTAAAGCTAAACATAATAAAAATAACAGGCCATGGCGCAAAAAAATAGCCCTCTTATAGCCCCGTATGCAGAAAATTAAAAAAGCTATAGGGGTCAGAAGATGACAACTTTAAACATACTAATTTTAGTGCATGTAGTTATTTAAAGTATTAAAATTAAAGGGGTACTCCGGTGCTTAGACATCTTATCCCCTATCCAAAGGATAGGGGATAAGATGCCTGATCGCGGGTGTCCCGCCGCTGGGGACCCCCGTGATCTTGCACGCGGCACCCCGTTTGTAATCAGTCCCCGGAGCGTGTTCGCTCCGGGACTGATTACCGGCAACTACAGGGCAGGCGGCATGTGACGTCACGCCCCCGCCCCTGTGTGATGTCACTCTCCGCCCCTCAATGCAAGCCTACGGGAAGGTGCGTGATAGCTGTCACGCCCCCTCCCGTAGGCTTGCATTGAGAGGCGGAGCGTGACATCACACGGGGGTGTGACGTCACACGCCGCCCGCCCTGTAGTCGCCGGTAATCAGTCCTGGAGCGAACACACTCCGGGCACTGATTACAAATGGGGTGCCGTGTGCAAGATCACGGGGGCCCCCAGCGGCGGGACTCCCGTGATCAGGCATCTTATCCCCTATCCTTTGGATAGGGGATAAGATGTCTAAGCACCGGAGTACCCCTTTAAATAAACCTACATAAATTGGGTATCCTTGTAACCGTATGGACCTACAGAATAAAGATAAGGTTTAATTTTTACCAAAAATTGCACTGCGTAGAAACCGATGCCACCAAAAGTATCAAAATGGCGTGTTTTTTTTCTTATTTCGCCCCACATATATATTTTATTGTTTTGTGGTAGATTTTTTCATTAAATCCTTGATGTCATTAAAAAGTACAATTGGTGACACAAAAAACAAGCCCTTATATGGGTCTGTAGGTGCAAAATTGAAAGCGTTATGATTTTTAGAAGGGGAGGAGGAAAAAAATTAAAGTGCAAAATCAAAAATTGGCCTGGTCGTTAAAGGGGTACTCCGGCCCTAAGATATCTTATCCCCTATCCAGAGCATAAGTCTGATTGTGGGGCTCCTGCCGCCCCTCCAATAGACTTGCATTGAGGAGGTAGGGCTTGATGTCACAAGGGGCGGAGTCATGTCATCACAATACTCCGGCCCCATGGTCGTGAGGCTTCAGACACGGAGCCTCCAGCGCTGTGTGCAGCTGAAACAGGTGGGTGCTGCATGAGAGATTGCGGGGGTCCCCAAGCGGCAGGACCCCCACATAAAAATGGGCTTCGTCCTTGAGGGGTTAAGGGAGTAGGTAGTGCACCCACATATTGGACTGTGCACTGTAAACATAACATACCTTTAAGTTGTATGTAGAGATGAGCGAACTTACAGTAAATTTGATTCCTCACAAACTTCTCGGCTCGGCAGTTGATGACTTATCCTGCATAAATTAGTTCAGCTTTCAGATGCTCCGGTGGGCTGTAAAAGGTGGATACAGTCCTAGGAGACTCTTTCCTAGGAATGTATCCACCTTTTCCAGACCACCGGAGCACCTGAAAGCTGAACTAATATTTATGCAGGATAAGTCATCAACTGCCGAGCCGAGAAGTTTGTGGCGAATCGAATTTACTGTAAGTTCGCTCATCTCTAGTTGTATGCATAGAGATGTTCCTCTTTATTATCACAAAAACCTAATAAAATGTGATAGTTGTGATCTAATATAGACTCCAGCCACTAGGTGGTGCTGATGAGCACAGTAGCTGTAGTCAGTGGTCACAGGTGATGTTAAGTTGCAGCTGATGTGATCTGTTGGATATCAGCTTGGTCCATTCACTGCTATGAACACAAGAGCTGCAGGTAAGTAAACACTAAAATAACTAAGACACTGTTTCCCAGTCAGGGTGCCTCCAGCTGTTGCAAAACTACAACTCCCTGCATGTAATGCTGGGAGTTGTAGTTTTGCAACAGCTGGAGGCACCCTGATTGTGAAACACTGAACTAAGGTGACTGCAAAAGAATGGGATTTGCTAAGGGATGTTACACCTGAGCCCATAATTGACTGTTCATTCAGAATCGGTTTCTATGAAAAAACTTCTCAGGTTGTAACAAGGACATGTGTAAAGCTTGGGTCACACTGAAGTAATGTGGTGCATCCTATGTACATGGTACAAGGGATACCGATGTATACCGTGGCGCACTGCAGCCGGCCCATTCACTTTAGTTGCCTGTATGTAGTCAATTATGTAGGTATAACTCAATAGAGAAGTGAATCACACTATGGAGTCCAGCTAAATAAATGTATACGGGTGGCAAGGGCTGGCAAAATGTAAGCACTGGACACTTGTTTGTTTCCTTCTTTTCAAACCAATATAGTATAATAGACATATCTATACAGTGGTCTCTCAACATACGATGGTAATCCGTTCCAAATGGACCATCGTTTGTTGAAACCATCGTATGTTGAGGGATCCGTGCAATGTAAAGTATAGGACAGTGGTCTACAACCTGCGGACCTCCAGATGTTGCAAAACTACAACACCCAGCATGTCCGGACAGCCGTTGGCTGTCCGGGCATGCTGGGTGTTGTAGTTTTGCAACATCTGGAGGTCCGCAGGTTGTAGACCACTGTTAGAGAAAGTTGTACTCACCTGTCACCGCTGCCCGGGATGTTGCCGTCCATCGCTGTCGCCGCGTCCCCGATGCTCCGGCAAGGCCTCTGCTTCCCCAGCAACCACACTCTCCGTCGCCGCCATCACGTCGCTACGCACGCAGCTCCTGTTGGATGACGGGACGGCGTGCGTAGCGACGTGATGACGATTATGGAGAGTGCCGACGATGCAGGGGATCCCGAAGAGGACACGCCGGAGCCCTGAGGACAGGTGAGTGACCATCACCGGAGCTCACGGGGCACCGTAAACGGCTATCCGGTGGCAGCTGAAGCAGTCTTCAGATAGCCATTTATGCGATGGCCCCGACATAAAAAAGCATTGTATGTTGATGCTGCCTTCAGCATGCGATGGCCTCTGAGAGGCCATCGCATGTTGAAATTATCGTATGTCGGGGCCATCGTAGGTCGGGGGGTCAGGGGGTCACTGTACATGCATACACAGACACACACAATGGGGGAGATTTATCAAAACATGTGCATAGAAAAACCTGACCAGTTGCCCATAGCAACCAATCAGATTGCTTCTTGAATTTTTCAGAGGCCTTTTCAAAAATGAAAGAAGCAATCTGGTTGCTATGGACAACTGGTTGACTTTTCCTCTGCACAGGCTTTGATAAATCTTTCTTAGGGTAGGCATGCACTATTTCTCCCGTTACTATCATCCGTCACAAAATAACGTCCGTTATTAATAACGGACTATAACGGGTTAAAACGGATAATGTAAAAATCCCATAGACTATAATGAGATTTTCTAACGGATGTATAATGGCCGATTTTCAGGGTTTTCCTAACAGAACATCAAACGGATCTTTAAAATGGATACGTTTTATAGTGTGAAAGCAGCCTAAGGGGGAGATTTATCAAATCCTGTCCAGAGGAAAAGTTGCTGAGTTGCCCATAGCAACCAATCAGTTTCTTTCATTTTTAACAAGGCATTTGCAAAATGAAAGTAGCGATGAGATTGGTTGCTATAGGTAACTCAGCAACTTTTCCTTTGGACAGGTTTTGATAAATCTCCCCCTGAGGCTAAGTCTCCACTTGTTTTTTTGCACTGCGTTTTTAGGGATTAAAAAAATGCCTGCAAAATCGCCAGTGCAAGTGACGTCATCATGCGTTTTTTTCTTGCGTTTTTTCTGGCATTTTTTTCGGCGTTTCTTTTTTCATTTGTGTGGAAATTGCACCTTGGCGTTTTTTTTTTTTGGTACCCAAAATTTCTTGGGTACCAAAAAAAAAAAAAAAAAAGGATGCAGCAGTGATGGAAACATTTTTATTAAACGCAATGTATATATTTTATAACCCAATTTTTATTATTTTTTAATAAAGTGGGTGTTTCACTTTTTAAAAAATACATTTTTAACATTTTTTATGTAGTACTACTACTCCCAGCATGGAACAGACTGTTCCATGCTGGGAGTGATAGTACCTGTACTATAGACATATCTCCCCGGGTGTCAGTCCTGACACCCAATGCGATCGTCCATAATATAGCAGAGAAGCGAGCGGGTCTATACATCGCTCGGCTCTCTGCACTATACTCCGGCCACAGATGTCAACAGAAATTCATATTTCCCTCCCAGACCTGTGATTGGCCGGATGGTTGCAACCAATCACAGCTCTGAGGAAAAGACGAATGAATGAGTGGCCGGCCCGGAGTATAGTGCAGAGCAGGGATGTGAGCGATGTATACAGTCGCTCCATCTCTGCTATAGACAGGACGATCACATTGGGTGTCAGTAGTGACATCCACTGTGATGTGTCCTTAAGCAGGCACTACTACTCCCAACATGGAGTACACTCTGCTCCATGCTGGGAGCTATAGTACCTGTATTAATAGACAGATTGCAGCAAGTGTAACTTCTGACACCCGCTTCGATCTGTCTATTAATGCAGGTACTACAGCTCCCAGCATGAGGCAGTGTGTGCTCCATGTTGGGAGTAATATTGCCTGCAGTTATGGAAAGATCACTGCGGGTATCACTCCTGACGCCCGCTGTGATCCTCCTGTATAATGTATAGAAGTGGCCGCTCTCCTATGGTCCCCTGCAGGGCCGTATATATACACATGTTCCTATTTCTCACAGAGAGCTGTGATTGGCTGGAACCATCTGGCCAATCACAGCTCTGTGGGAAATATGAATAGGTGTAAATATACGTCAGGCCAGGGGACCATAGAAGAGCGGCCGCCGCATCTATATATTATACAGAAAGATCGCAGGGGGCGATCTGTCTATTAGTACAGGTAGTACTACTCCCATCATGGAACAGTGTGTTCCATGCTGGGAGTAGTAGTACTAACTAAAAAAATGTAAAAAATAAAGCAAATAAGTGAAAAACACACACACAATACATTTTTATAATTGTCGGCTACATTTTTATTTCCCCGCACACATAAATTGATCCCTGTTTAAAAAGTAAGTTTTTTTTTTCAATAATATACATTTCGTTAGATACAATCTTTTCCTTCACTACTGTATATTTTTGAAAAAAAAATTTTAATCGTACCCTACGAAATTTTATTAAAAACAGCTATCTACATCACTTTTTTGGATCGCTAAAGTCCAAAAAAGATTAAAAACCGCCTGCAAAAACGCCAAAGTTAAAATCCACATAGCATTTTTCTTGGCGTTTTCTCACTCCCATAGACTTCTATTGGAGCAGAACGCCACGATTTTGACAAAAAACGCTGGTTTGAGGGAACTACAGCGTTTTTTTTCAAAACGCCAAAGAGCTGAAAAAAACGCAGAAAAAGTGAAAAAACGCCAAAAGGATTAAAAAAAACGCCAATGTGAAAAAACGCAAAGTGGAATTCGAAATTTGCGATTTCTCATTGACTTACAGCTAACATCTGGCCGCAGCGTTTTTTGACCAAAAAAATGCCATGCGGCAGAATTGGCGTTTTTCTTTGCATTTTGCAAAAAAAAAAAAAAGTGGAAACTTAGCCTAAGGCCTAAAAAGTTAGTTTAGGTTTATCCCCTTCACGACCACGGACGTAAATGTACGTCCTGGCTTAGCGGGACTTATTTACGCCCTGTGTATGACCGCGAGCATCGGAACGGTGCTCGTGTCATACACGGCAGATTCCGGCTGCTAGCAGCAGCCGGGGGACCCGCCCGTAATGGCCGACATCTGCGATTGCGCGGATGTCCGCCATTAACCCCTCAGATGCCGTGATCAATACAGATCACAGCATCTGTGGCATTGCGGTACTTTGATTGGATGATCGGATCGCCCGCATCGCTGCCGTAGTGATCCGATCATCCAGCATGGCGGCCGAAGCAAGGTGAGGGGACCTCCGGCCGCCATGCTGTCGAGCAGACCAGAGAAGAAGATCACTGATAATACTGAGCAGTGCTGTGTCCTATACATTGCACTGCACAGTATTAGCAATCAAAGGATTGCTATAGATAGTCCCCTATGGGAACATAAAAAGTGTAAAAAAAATAAATAAATAAATAAACAAGAAAAAAAAAATCCCCTCCCTTAATAAAGATGAAAATTGTCAGTTTTTCCCATTTTACCCCCAAAAAGCGTAAAATATTTTTTTTGATAAACATATTTGGTATTGCCGTGTGCGTAAATGTCCGAACTATTCTAATATTATGTTAATGATCCCATACAGTGAATGGCGTAAACGTAAAAAATAAAAAAAGGTCCAAAAATGATGCTTTTTTTGTCACATTTTATTAAAAATTTTTTATAAAAAATGATCTAAAAGTTTTATATATGCAAATGGAGTATCTAAAAAAAAGTACAGATGATGGCGCAAAAATGAGCCCTCATACTGCCCTATATACGGAAAAATGAAAAAGTTATAGGTGGTCAAAATAGGGCGATTTTAGATTACTGATTTTGTACAAAAAGTTTTAGATTCTTTTTTAAGCGGTACAAAAATATAAAAGTATCTAGCCATGGGTATCATTTTAATCGTATTGACCCAAAGAATAAAGAACACATGTCCTTTTTACCGTAAATTGTACTGTGTGAAAACGAACCCCTCCAAAATGTTGGTTTTCATTACAATTTCCTCCCTAAAAAATTTTAAGGGTACTCTGGTGGAAAACATTTTTTTTTTTTTAAATCAACTGGTGAAAGAAAGCTACAAATTTGTATATTACTTCTATTTAAAAATCTTAATCCTTCCAGTACTTCTCAGCTGCTGTATGCTCCACAGGAAGTTATTTTCTTTTTTAATTTCTTTTCTGTCTGACCACAGTGCTTTCTGCTGACACTCTTTTTTTATTATAAAAGTACAAAACTTATACAAAAACACAAAACAAGCTTAACCAGCTATAACATAAATAAGAAATACACTGGTACCAAAGAACAAAAACAAAACCCTGCCTAACCGGCCAGCCCAGCTTTACAAAAACCTAAAATATGCCAACCCACCTAACCGAACCACACTCACACACATAACAAAAATGAACAAAAAAAAAAAAAAAAATAGCGCTTGGCTTATCAAAATATGAAAATAAAATTTAGCACTACCTGGCTACAACTCAAAATCATCCATATTCGGGAAACACAAACAAAAAAAAAAAAAAAAACAAAAAAAAAAACAAAAAAAAAAAAAAACAAAAAAAAAAAAAAAAAAAAAATTATAAATTAAAATTAAAATACAAAAGCACAACTTGGCTTAGCAAAATATAAACATAAACATAAAATTTAGCACTACCTGGCTACAAAAAAAAAAAAAAAAAAAAAAAAAAAAAAAAAAAAAACAAAAAAAAAAAACAACGTAACAACATGAGAAAATCAAGTGAACCACGTAACATAATAACTGGTCCGACTGCCATGACTACTGTAATGCTGTAATATAGAAACAAAATGAAAACAATATATAAACAATATACATACAAAATCACATGAACATAATAATATAGTATTTAACTAAAAATAAATATATATACACTAAAGAAAACCTACAAAAACAATAGAAAACCCTACCAAAATCCCTACACTAAAACTGTACCCTCTCCCACACCACCCCTCCTGCACATGGGTCAGAGTCCATACCGTTCGTACACAAAGTCCTGTCCCTAACTGACCCATGTCAGGTCCCCAAAAGAAAAGCAAACACCACCACCCACAAATACACCCTCCCCACCTAGCACTCCTCCCAACCAACTTACACACAGACTTATACATACTAACATATACACACTAAACCAAAGCTACCTTTGGCCCAAGTTTGGTCGCCTGTAAGCCCTTCATACCATATCAGCTTAAAACAAAACAAAAAGCTAGCGTGTGCATGCATTAGCCCACCACCAGGAAGAAGGATGGCAGACTTGATACATCAAAAAAATTTTAAACTCTTTCCCTAACTCCCCCCTACAATTTTCCCTAATTCTATCCCTCCATTAAAACTGACCCTGCTCTCACCCTATCACTATCCCTATAACACTGCCCCTAACCAAAATAAAGGTACTCTACCTAAAAAGGTCTAGTACCTAGGGCACATCAAAAGAAAAACCTCTCCACAGGAGAGAAGCCCTACTGGTACCAAGACTGCCATACTCCAAAGACCTGATCTTCCCGAGGTCACCGGTGATGTTCCTACAGACCTCCACCTCGGAGAGGATTTTCTGTTGGGTCGACACTAAACACCGTGCGTTCCACGTGTAGTACCTAACCACTAAACTAACTAAGAATAAAGTGCCCCGATCTCGGCCACCCAGGTTCCTGAATGCCCCATAAGCCCACTCCGGATAGGTTAGGCCGGCAAGTTGACTCCAGCCGATGGAAGCGCCCACCCTGTTGTAAACCCCTATATTAAAGGGACAATGAAGCAGGAAGTGGTCCATGCTTTCCAGCGTGTCCCCGCACTCTTCTCGGGGACATCCCCGGTCATCAGAGTTCCTGCACTTCAGGTTGTCCCTTACATATAGCTTCCCCTGAAAGCAGCGCCAGGCCAAGTCCCAAAACTTCTGGGGGATCCTTTTCATGTTTAAAAGGTACAACCCCACCCTCAGATCCCGACCTGGGCAGTCCCTGAGCGCCAGAGGCTTCTGGAAATGGGTCAACAGAACCCGTTTGTCAAGGAACTGCCTTGACTGGGTCCTGATCTCCCACACTCCCAGACCCCACCGACGTATCGCCTTCAGAGTCGGGGTAGCATAAGCCGGAAGATATCCATGGGGCGTGCGGAGGTCCTTCACTCGCCCTCCTCTCTCCCATTCCTGGAAGAAAGGCCGAAACCATTCCCTGCAGGAGAGTACCCACGGAGGAGCCCTCTCTTTCCAGAGGTTTGCGATGTTAGCTTTCAAGAAGGTGTTCGTAAAGAACACCACAGGGTTTACCATAGATAAACCCCCTAGTCTCCTCGTGTGGTACGTAACCTCCCTCCTGACTAGGTTCATCCTGTTCCCCCATAACAGTTGGAAAAACAGGCTGTAGATCCTAGTGTAGTAAGCCTCTGGCAAGATACATACGCTGCCCAGATAGATAAACAAGGGGAGCAGGTACGATTTGATCAGGTGTACCCTTTCCCTGAGGGTCATAGACCAACCCTTCCATTGGTCCACCTTCTGAGCGGCATCCTGGAGCTTACCATCCCAGTTTTTGGTGGGATAATCATCCTGGCCGAATGTGATGCCTAAAACTTTTGCTGATTCTTGGGGCCCTGGAAGGGTGTCCGGGAGATCAAACGTGGGATCCCCCCCTCCCAGCCAGAGACTCTCACACTTATCCCGGTTGATCTTAGACCCGGATGCCTCCGAGTAGCGGTCCACCTCCGACATCACCACATCGACCTCCTCCTGTGAGGAGACGAAAATAGTGACATCGTCAGCGTACGCCACCACTCTCTGGGTGACATCCAGCTCCGCCAGACTCATCCCGACTCCCGCCAACGGCCCACAATCTACCCTCCGGACGAAGGGATCGATTGCAAACACGTATAAAAGCGGGCTCAAAGGACAACCCTGACGGACTCCGGACCCCACCTCAAAAGAGCGGCCAGACCAACCGTTCACCAGCGGGAAACTCTCTGCCCCTGCATACAAGATCTTAAGCCAATTAACAAAAGTACT
Organism: Hyla sarda; assembly: GCF_029499605.1. Classification (NCBI taxonomy): domain Eukaryota; kingdom Metazoa; phylum Chordata; class Amphibia; order Anura; family Hylidae; genus Hyla; species Hyla sarda. Next base: position 121,721,465 of record NC_079194.1, on the reverse strand, counting down.
CGGTAAGCCATATCTCAGGAGGACGGACCAGAGGTACTCGTGGTTCACCCGATCAAACGCCTTGGCCTGATCCAGGGACAGCAAGTACCCCTTCCAGAAACCCGCACTACTCCGCTCCACTGCCTCCCTGACACCAAGGACAGCACTTAAGGTGCTTCGGCCTGGAACAGAGCAGTGCTGAGTCCCCGAAAGGAGCCGGGGTGCAAACTTCACCAGCCGATTAAACAGTATCTTGGCCAGAAGCTTCCTGTCCGTATTGAGAAGAGCTATGGGCCTCCAATTCTCAATTCGGCTGGGATCTTTACCCTTTGAGAGAAGAATCAGGGCTGACCTCCTCATTGACTTCGGCAGAGTGCCCGAGGAGAGACACTCATTGAATACCTCAGTCAAGAGGGGAGCTAAAGACTCCTTAAAGGTCCTGTACCACTCGGATGTTAAGCCATCCGGACCTGGCGACTTCTTAGGGGCAAGCCCCTCGATCGCCAGTCTCACTTCCTCTTCCCTGATTTCTTCTGCCAAAACAACAAGAGAGGGGTCTACCCCTGGCTCAGGAATGGTTTCAGCCAGGAAAGCCGACATCCTGTCTCGATCTAGATCCTTCCTTCCCAAGAGGTGCGAGTAGAAGGATCTGACGACCTCCAAGATCCCTGATCTGGACCGATTCAGAGATCCCGTACTATCAATCAGTCCTGAAATGACTTTACTACTCACTGACATCTTACAGTTTCTGTAAGGGTCGGGCGAGCGGTACTTCCCGAAATCCCTCTCAAAAACCAAAGATGCGTGCCTATCGTACTGACACCTCATCAGCAAGGATTTCACTCTGGAGATATCCTCTCGGCTACCTCCAGTCGAGACGAGAAGCTCGAGTTTCCTCCTCAGACCCTGATACAAGCGATACCTGTTCAGGGACCTGAGGCTCGAGAGCTGGCGGAAGAACCCCGCAACCCGCTTCTTGAATATCTCCCACCACTCTGACTTACTACTACAAAGGTCCAGTAAAGGTACCTGACTCTGAAGAAAATCCTCAAAGGACTGTCTTACCTCCGCTTCCTCCAGGAGGGACGAATTCAGCTTCCAATAACCTTTTCCCATCCGGGGGGTCTCTGAAACATTCAGGGAAAACAAAATCATACAGTGATCGGAGAACTCCACCTCAACCACGGACACTGCGGAAGAGACGGCTTCCTCCTTCAAATAAAACCTATCTATTCTAGACCTGCGACTACCTTGATGATAGGTGAAACCCGCGTGGCCCGAGGGGCTCCGGATGTGGGCATCCTCTAGGCGAGCTTCTCTAGTTATGCTAATCAGTGCCACACTATCGCAAGTCAGCGGACCATTGGAGCCTCTCCTATCTTGGGACCTCGTGACATTATTGAAGTCCCCTCCAAAGATCACCTGCCGACTCGTAAAAAGAAAGGGCTTAATCCTCATAAAGAGATCTTTACGGCCCCGCTTAGTTTGCGGGGCGTAGATGTTAATGAGTCGGAGCTCTTGTCCCTTCATGAAGACATCTAAGATCAGGCACCTCCCCATTTCTAATTCAATAACCCGTCGGCATTCAACAGGAGCGGTAAAAAGGACCGCCACCCCACTATACGACTCAGCCGCAAGAGACCAGTGGGAGGGGCCGCGCCTCCACTCTCTCCTGGCTTTTACCAGGGAGGCTAGATCTGACAACCTGGTCTCCTGCAGATACAAAATGTCGGCTTCAACACGGCCGAGAAAATCAAAGGCTGCAAATCTAGCCGTATCCGACTTTATGCTGGCACAATTAATAGATGCCAGCGTCAATGGGGTGAGTGCCGCCATACAGGGTGATTGAATTAGATGGCCTCACCCTTTATTTCTTTTTCCCCTTCTTTTTAGCCCCCTCATCCCCCGAAGACGACGAAAGGGCAGGACCACTCTTACATCTTTTTTTAGACTCCGATTGGTCCATAAGGTCCCCGTGTCCGTCCGGCCCCGGTCTAGCCCTGCCCTCTGAGGAAGGTGCCTCGACAGGACAGGGCCCAGTTCCCCCCAGAGGCTCTTTCTCCCGAGGCACCCCGCCCTCACCTTCCCCCTCCAAGGAGGGGGAGGAGATGGTATCGAGGACGAGGTACCGGTTTGACAAGTCAATCAGAGGGGGGGCAGCCAGGCTTCCGCTTTGGACCTGGCCCGTAGTACCAGGAGCTTCAGAGGGCTCTGACCTCTTCTTTCTCCCTTTCCTTTTGCCCTTTTCTTTCTTTTTGGGCCTCACCCCACTTTCCTCATCCACACTTTCATAGTGGGAGGAATCGGAAGGGTCGGCCATATTGCTTTCCTCTCTGTGAAGTCTCCTGATCTCCTCATCCAGCACATTCTCCACCAGGGCTTCAGCAGTTACAGGGCCAGCTTCAGGAGCAGGGACTGAAGCTACCCCCGCCACCTGGGCACTCTCCAGCTCCCTACTCCTTCTACGATTTTCCTCCCGCCTTAGTTTGGCAGGGCCCTTTTTCCTCCTCACTAGCCCTGTTGCGCCCCCATCCCTGCCCGTACCCTCCCCAGCCGAGGCAACGTCACAGCTCTCCTCAGCTGGAGCGGCCGCCGCATGGGCGAAGGCGCTAGGACAACGGCTGAAAGGGTGTCCGAGGACACCACACAGGTGGCACCGGATCTGCCGACAGGATGCGGCCAGATGACCCACCCCACCACACAAAGCGCAGACCTGCACAGTACAGGCTGCGCTAAAGTGGGTGGGGCTGCCACACCTGTGACAGACCTTAGGCTGCCCCTGGTAGAAGACCTGGATCCTATCACGTCCAAGGAAGGCGGCTGACGGAATGTGGGCAACCGTACTCCCTGAACGCTTGAGTTTGACGGAAAACGTCCAGGCCCCGGACCAGATCCCGTGCTCATCCAAGTTTTTCTTGGGCATGTCCGTCACATCCCCATACCGTCCGAGCCAGGTCATGATATCATAACAAGAAAGTGACTCGTTACGGGTCAAAACGGTCACCTTCTTGACAGCATTCTGACGGGAAATCGCCTTTACGGCGAACTCCCGCCAGCCGGGCTCGTTTTTTGCCACTTCGTAGTTCGACCAGAAGAGTTCAAGACCCTCCGGCCGAACGAAACTGACATCAAACTCAGACGAACCATAGGGGTGAATCAGAGCAAAGATGTCATTCGCCCTGAATTCCATCTGCAGGAGGAGCTCAACCACTTTTGCGCGAGGTGGGCACGCATCCTCGCCCCTCCAAATCAGACGAACCACATTCCTACGGTTATTGTCCTGCCCGGATGTCGGGAGGGACCAGACCACCTCCCCATTCCTCTCTCGGAAAGCCCCCAAACCATGCCTCTCTATCCAGAAAGACAGGTCGACCTCACCCCTTCCCTCTACCTGGATCGACCTGTCACCCCTGCGTAGAGCCTCCAGGAGGCGCTGTTGCAAATGGCCCCCAGGGCCGGACGGAGACGAGGACCCCCCTGAACCCCCGGCAGTGACATTAGCATAGCTCCTAGGAGCAGTCACTACCGGGGGGGCAGCCGGACCAGACCCAGAACCAGAACCATCAGAATAACCACTCACACCACTACTCCCATCTTTATTTACATCCATACAAGACCTCCCATTCATACCACAACTACTCCCACCATCCTTCACTCCACTGACACTCCTCTTATCCACAAGACTTCCACACTCATTCTCACATCCTGCACTCTTATGCTGACTAACAGATTCTGGGCTGGCTGGGACTTGTAGTGTTGCAGGTTTTATCACACTTTTCTTTTCTGGCTTAGCTGCCGGGGTCGATGCTGATAGTTCCTTCTCCTTGGCTGAAGTCACTTCCGGAGTCCGGGGCTGCATCTCCGGGCACACCCCAGCTCCTCCCACAGTGCCAGCACCTGCTTTGCCCGACTGCACGGGCTCTGTGGATGATGCCGGCGCACGGACACTCCCCCCCCTCACGGAGGAGTGCCCCGCAGCGCCCACAGAATACACAGTACTTGGAGGACCGCCCCCCGAGCACACAGACCTACCATTCTCCTCCACCGGCACCCGGACACTCCCCCCCCTCACAGGGAAGTGCCCCGCAGTGCCGGTAATGCCCACAGCACTCGGGGAACCGCCCCCCGAGCACACGGCAGCATAGCTTACCCCGCCACTGCCCACCATGAGCCCATCCTGCCCCTTCCTACTGGCAAGATGGGTGGGCTTCATATCTATTGCGTCCGCAGCCTTTTCTGACGCCATGCTGTATCCCCTATGCTGGCTCCGTTCCACCACAGAAACAGAGTCTGGCAGTCTGGGGGACCCAGCAGCCTGAACCAGCTTTGCAGCTGGCCCAGACTGCTGGAAAGGAACAAACACGTACTGCACTGTTTCCTGGGTCTTTTGTTTCTTTGCCTTACGTTTCACCACCACATCCTCACACTGGTCGTCTCCAAAGGTAAAGTTCTGGAGGTGGGCTGGGGACTCCTGCATAACAATCGCCCTTAATAGACCCCCAGCCGCACTCTCCACATCATCCTCCTCACTATCACTTGATGGTAGTGCCACCTGTGCTGGCTCGATGTAGCTGTCTTGGGTGTCACAGGGAGTAGCTACAGGAACAGCATCCATCTCCACCACTTGTGAATTTTCTTCCACCTCCTTTACACCTTCACCATCATTCTCACTTTCTTCACCGCCACTACTCTCCCCATCATCCACCTCCTCCTTACCTGGGGATTTCATGGCGGCAAACCGGTCTCCATTCACCAGCTTCTCCTTTAAGAGACCGCTCCCCTCAAGTATCTCTGCTCTCCTCTCGTCCAGCTTTGCAATCTCACTCTTCAGAGCCGTAATCCTCTTTTTCAGCTCTGGCCTATTCTTTTTGGATGCTGTGTTCGCCAGGTTCTGAGCAACACGAAGATCCTCTCTGGCCATCCTCATCTCCTTGCCACACTGGTCATATTCCGCAAACCGTGCGGCCATGCGGGAGCAGTATATTTCGCTCGATTCCTTGGGCCCTCTCTCAGCCCACATTTCCAAGCTTTTCCTCCGTGCCTTCCTTCCACCAGATTTCTGGCTTGCACCCGTTGCCGGGGGAGCAGAGCCTGCATTACTGCAGACTCTGCCAGATCTTCTCCCCCGGGCCGGAATGGCTGTTGCTGTTTGCTCTCCACCCCCCGCCAGCCTTGAAGAACGGGAGGTGGAGGCCCTGGGCTCCATGCAGGGAGGCTCTCCCCAGGAGCCTGACACACTCCTGGGAAGGCAGATGGATCACCTGCTCTGGTCTGATCTGCTGGAAGTTTGTGGAGCTCAATAAGGGACACACCCGCACGCTGCTCACACTGAACTGTTGTGTTCACAGGAAGTGCTTTCTGCTGACACCTCTGTCCATGTCAGTAACTGTCCAGAGCAGGAGAAGTTTGCTATGGGAATTTACTCATAATTTGGACAGCTCCTGACATGGACAGAGGTGTCAGCAGAGAGCACTGTGATCAGACTGAAAAGAAATTCAAAAAGAGAAGAACTTCCTGTGGAGCATACAGCAGCTGATAATTACTGGAAGGATTAAGATTTTTAAATAGAAGTAATTTACAAATCTGTTTAACTTTCTTTCACCAGTTAATAAAAAAATAAAAAATAAATCCACCAGAGTACCCCTTTTAAACCCTTAAGGACCCAACCCATTTTCACCTTAAGTGACAGGTTTTTACTTTTGGAAGACATCAGGGCTTCAAAGCAATTTTCCAATTTTTCACAACATTTTCAAAATTGAAATTTTTCAGGGACCAGTTAAGTTTTGAAGTGGATTTGAAAGGCCTTCATATTAGAAATAGTCTGTAAATTACCCCATTATAAAAACTGCACCCTTCAAAGTATTCAAAATTACATTCAAAAAGTGTGTTAACCCTTTAGGTGTTTCACAGGAATAGCAGCAAAGTAAAGGAGAAAATTCAAAATCTTCATTATTCACACTCGCATGTTCTTTTAGACCCAGTTTTTGAATTTTTACAAGGGGTAAAAGGAGAGAAATCTTCCTAAAATTTGTAATCCAATTTCTCTCGAGTAAGGAAATACCTCATATGTGTATGTCAAATGCTCTGTGGGTGCACTAGAGGGCTCAGAAGAGAAGGAGCGACAATGGGATTTTGGAGAGTGAGTTTTACTGAAATGATTTCTGGGGGCATGACACATTTAGGAAGCCCCTATGGTACCAGAACAGCAAAAAACACCCCACATGGCATACTATTTTGGAAACTACACCCCTCAAGGAATGTAACAAGGGGTACAGTGAGCCTTAACACCCCACAGGTGTTTGACGACTTTGGTTAAAGTTGGATTTGTAAATGATTTTATTTTTTGTTCACTAAAATGCTAGTTTTCCCCCAAATTTAAAACTTTTACAAGGGGTAATAGGAGAAAATGCCCCCCCCCAAAAAAAAAATAATTGTAACCCCATCTCTTCTGAGTATGGAAATACCCCCCCCCCCCCCCCCCCCCTCCGCTCGCCCACCCCACCTGGCCTCCCGGTAAAAACTCAAAATAAATAATAATAAATAATAAAAAACAGAGCAATGGAAAATAGGTCCAACTTATAAACATATAACTTAGTATTTATCAGTACATTAATCATCAAAATTAAATAAGGAACCCCTCAGATCCAGAAAGGAGAGAAAGATAAAGGAATACATATACAAATTGACAAAACAATATTGAAATAGATAAATTAGAAATAGAAACAATAGTAATCTCCACCAAGATCCTAATTATCCATTATCCCACCTAATGATGCTGAGGACCATCGGCAACTCTAATTTAGAACCTAATATCCATCTGATCCGGTGAGAACTTCTTTGCCCTTTGTAGAAATAAAATCCCCTCAAAAAACAACAATAATAAAAATAGTAATCTGTAGGGAGAAGAGAGGGAATTACCATGATCTGAACTCTAACAGTTCGCGCATACTATAGCGCGCAGAGTGAGAAATAGGAGATGTTTTCACATACACCTGAGAATTCCGCTTTTGATGACAAACAGTTCGCGCACGCGAGAGTGCGCAGATGAGATGAGGCGCAATTGAAACTAAGTCCGAGCGCAGAGGAGAACGCGCAGATGACAACAACTACAAACAAAGATACGGATTGGTTGAGATACCTATCCATTGAAAACCAATGGGATTCGGAGGAGTGAACCGAGATCTCATTGGAGGAAGCTTATGTCAATAAGGAATTTGTACCAACCAGAGGACAAGGATTAAAAAGAAAGGATTTAGTTGGATGGGGATCCATCAATATGGGATGTGACGTTACAAACAGAGGTAATAAAGAGCCCGACACACGCTGCCCATACTCAGAAGCCCCATACCTCTTGACAAAGCTACATAGTAGCGAAACATGTCGGGGGGGGGGGCTGAGTAGGGTGTTTTTTAAGTAAATCAGAGCAGTCTCCGAAGGAAGCTGGAGTGTGAGCTGCAGGCACACTTAGCGAAAGAAAACGATAATAGTCTCAGTGGAGATACTTACAGTGTTTGGATACAAACCAGGGAGTACTGCTCTGATACCTTTTTAAAGTGTGGATATTTTTTATATATTTTTTGATTCAATTAACAATAAAGTTTAAATATTTTAGTGGGTATATGGGAAATTAGGGTACTATTGGATTGCCCCAAGGGGTGATCTATTGGAAAAGTCATCTATCGACAGCTCCCTGAGCGGTACGTAGGCCTCCAAAAATGCTCACTTTGTAAAACCGATCATGGGCGGGATCACTTTGGGGGGGCCATGCCGCATTATCAGTGTAATGGAGGCATTTATGAAACCGAACTCGCCGGTGTGAATTCATCGGCGATTTGCGGCGATTGCCGAATTGGGGGTCTCAGGACCGCCCTGGGCATTGTCACGGTGTGCCTGCTGAATGATTCCAGCAGGCATCCCGGTCTGGTCCCTGCCCGGCAAGGACTGAAATTCCCATGGGCATACAGGTACACCCTGGGTCCTTAAGTACCAGGGATGAGGGTGTACCTGTATGCCCTGGGTCCCTAAGTGGTTAAAGGTGTCCATTTTTTGTCCTTCACTGAAACCATCTTGTGGAATGTGAAGAATGGATTTTAAATGAGCACGGTCATTCAAATTATTTTTTTGCCTATGATAATGCAGGTAAAATATTAAAGCAGGTAAAAAATTTATTTTCATGTCACTTTCATGGCCTTATAAATCTGGCCATTAGGGGTCTCCCTTCTGGTCCAGACCACATGCTGTCTGCTCAAAAACACACACTTGGCTCTCCTGCTGGACTGGCAGGAGACTAAATCAGGAAGTGTAGTTTGGCCATAGGCAGTAAATGGAACTTGCTCTCTGCCGGTGTGTGAAACGAGGAGTGCTATTCACTGCCTAGACAGCACTTCCTGAGTTTGGTCTCCTGCCAGTCCAGCAGGAGACCAAAGTCTGTGCTTTTAAACAGACGGAATACAGTCTGGACCAAAAGGGAGACCCCTAGTGGCCAGATTTAGAAGGCCATGAAAGTGACATAAAAAAATTGTTTTTACAGGGATTAAATTACATATCTTATTTATTTTACCTGCTCTATCTTATGGAAAAGATTTTTTAATAACTGTGCCCATTTAATTAATCAGTCTTGAGAGAGATCATGTTACATGCATTTCTTGCATTTCCATATGCTATTGTAGACCTTAAATAGGCACTGTCATTTACAGAAATTTTTTATATAATATAGATAATAACATTACATGTATATTTTAATATGCATTGGTTAAAAATGTGTGTATTTTTGGTTAAAAAAAAAAAGGCTGTGTCTGGGCTGGGACAAACTAGAGGAAGTGTGGGGAGACAAGCAGGGCTCTGTGAACTATGGTTCTATGGCATGCCTCAGGCTCACGCAGCAGGCTGATTTATAAGCCAGGAGCCTGCACTGAGCCCTGCTTGTTCCGCCCTCACTTTCCGTAATTTGTCCCATCCAAGACATACAGGCCATAGCTGCATGGAAATGGCAGAATATTTTCACCTAAAATAAAAAAAAATTTTAACCAATGTACATTACAAATATACATATAATGTTATCTACATTATATAAAAAGCTTTTGCAAATGACAGTGCCCATTTAACAGTGCCCCTCTCCATGTGCGTATATAGTTTTAGGCCCACTTACGTACTACCATATAGTTTTATGCAACTTTTGGCCCCCATTTAGTATTAGGCCCACCTATTTTCACTATATAGTAATTACGCACAACTTTTTGCCCACTTCATAATATTAGGGTCACCACTGTGCCCCATATAGTAGTAAGTGCCTCCCAAGAATATAAGGCCCACTTCTGTGCCCCAGTATATCACTAGGCCCCTTCTGTTTCCAATATAGTATTTAAGCCCACCACTGGTCCTGTACAGATTTAGGCTCCCTCTTGCCCCGGTATAGTAGTAGGCCCACCTCTGGTCCCCTTATAGTAGTAGTAAGACACATGCCTCTGGCCCCCACATATGTAGTTAGGCCTACCTCTGGCCTACATATAGTATAAAGTCCCTTCTGTGCCCCCACATAGTAGTTAGTCCCACCTCTGGCCCCCATAAAGTATTAGGCCCTCTGTCCCCTATATAGTAGAAAGACCCACCTCTGGCCCCTATATATTAGTTATGCCCACCTCTAGCCCCTAAATAGCATCAGGACCCCATGAAAAAAGCTCACCTGTCACAATGCTCCCCAGCAGCTACTTCTGACTTTTCCTCCTTCTGCAGCTCCTCTTCTTTTTGAGTATCTTGTGCTGGCCTAACAAGTTTTTAAATAATATGCACTCATTTTTCACTTTAACTTTTAAGTGTGCACTTCATCACTGCAGTGAAACAGTGGTGTCCCAAACAGCTGAGAGGACAGCAGGCGGGCCCTTACCTGCCTCCTCGCCATCGATAACCCTGATTAATGCATTGCTATGGCATAGCAATGAACAGTGTATGCAATCTGATGATTACATGTAATAGTCCCCAATGGGACATGTAACATGTAACCCTGATCAATGCATTGCTATGGCATAGCACTGAACAGTGTATGCAAACTAAAGATTACATGTAATAGTCCCCAAAGGGGACTAAATATTAGTGTAAAAAACTCCTGTCCACACGTCACCCCCGACGCCCCCCTGTCACCCATGTACACTCCTCTACACCCCTCTGCCACCCATGTACACCCCTCTGTCACCCATGTACACTCCTCTACACCCTCTGCCACCCATGTACACCCCTCTGCCACCCATGTACACCACTCTGTCCCTTTGTCACCCCTGTTACCACCTTGTCACTCCTGTCCATCCGTTACCCCCGACGCCTGTCGCCCATGTACACCCCTTTACACCCCTCTGTCACTCATGTACACTGCTCTACACCCCTCTGCCACCCATGTACTTTCCTTTACACCCCTCTGCCACCCATGTACACCCCTCTGTCCCCCTGTTACCACCTTGTCACTCCTGTCCACCCCTGTCACCCATGACGCCCCAGTCACCCATGTACAGTCTTCTACACCCCTCTGCCACCCATGTACACCCCTTTGCCACCCATGTACACCCCTCTGTCATCAATGTACCCCTCTGTCACCCATGTACACTCCTCTACACCCCTCTGCCACTCCTCTACACCCCTCTGCCACCCATGTACACTCCTCTGCCACCCATGTACACTTCTCTACATCCCTCTGTCACCCATGTACACTCCTCTACACCCCTCTGTCACCCATGTACACTCCTCTACACCCCTCTGTCACCCATGTACACTCCTCTACACCCCTCTGTCACCCATGTACACTGCTCTACACCCCTCTGCCACCCATGTACACCCCTCTGCAACCCATATACACCCCTTTATACCCCTCTGCCACCCATGTCCACCCCTTACACACCTCTGCCACCCATGTTCACCCCTTTACACATCTCTGCCACAGATGTCCACCCCTTTACACACCTCTGCCAACCATGTACACTCCTTTACACCCCTCTGCCACCCATGTACACCCCTCTGCCACCCATGTACACCCCTCTGCCACCCATGTACACTCCTCTGCCACCCATGTACACTCCTCTGCACCCTCTGTCACCCATGTACACTCCTCTGCCACCCATGTACACTGCTCTACACCCCTCTGTCACCCATGGACACTCCTTTACACCCCTCTGTCACCCATGGACACTCCTCTACACCCCTCTGTCACCCATGGACACTCCTCTACACCCCTCTGTCACCCATGTACACTCCTCTACACTCCTCTTCACCCCTCTGTCACCCATGTACACTCCTCTACACCCCTCTGTCACCCATGTACACTCCTCTACACCCCTCTGCCACCCATGTACACCCCTCTGCCACCCATGTACACCCCTCTGCCACCCATGTACACTCCTCTGCCACCCATGTACACTCCTCTGCACCCTCTGTCACCCATGTACACTCCTCTGCCACCCATGTACACTGCTCTACACCCCTCTGTCACCCATGGACACTCCTTTACACCCCTCTGTCACCCATGGACACTCCTCTACACCCCTCTGTCACCCATGGACACTCCTCTACACCCCTCTGTCACCCATGTACACTCCTCTACACTCCTCTTCACCCCTCTGTCACCCATGTACACTCCTCTACACCCCTCTGTCACCCATGTACACTCCTCTACACCCCTCTGCCACCCATGTACACTCCTCTACACCCCTCTGCCTCCACTGTAAACCCCTCTATCACCCCCTACACCCCTCTGTTACCCCTGTATACTCCTCTACACACCTGTCTCCCATGTACACTCCTCTGTTACCCCTTTACAGCTATACACCCCTGTATACCTCTGCACTTGTAAAAGGGGAATCTGGAGGCTAATGCTGGTAAAGTGCAGAGCCTAATAGAATTGTTTTTCAGGTTTAACGGTGAAGAGTTTTGGCTGGAAGAAATGGTCTGGACCAGACGAATGATGCTGATCAGATAAGACATCACATGTGAGTTGCTGTATAAAGCACTTTAAACTACATACCCACTGATAAATAGATATTGGAATTTGTGTGCATTGCGGCTTTTCGGGGTGCCCTGCGAAAAATGTTTTTTTGGAGGGGTGCCCTGAGACGAAAAAGGTTGTGAAACACTGGCCTACAGAATAAATATTTTTACCGTAAAGTGTACTGCGTAGAAACGGAAATCCCTAAAAATTACAAAATTACGTATTTTTTTTTGTTTTGTTTTGTATTTTGTCCCACAAATATTTTTTTTTTTTTTTTTTGCTGTAGATTTTGTAATGAAATGATTGATGTCATTACAAAGTAAAACTGGTAGCGCATAAAAAAAAATTGGTCTGAAAATTGATTTTTAGACAGGGAGGGGTACTCCGCCCCTAGACATCTTATACCCTATCCAACAGATAGGGGATAAGATGTCTGATCTCGGGGGTCCTGCCGGAGGGTACTCCCGTGATCTCTCCTTCAGCACCCCTGTCATCTGGTACATGGGTGCAGCGGGGAGATCACGGGGGCCCCATGAGCAGGACCCCTACGATTAGACATCATATCCCCTATCCTTTGGATAGGGGATAAGATGTTTGGGGGCGGAGGCAAAACCCTGCCCCCTTTTTAAGGAAGCCAAGCCATTTAATAAAGAAGCCACACATTCTTTCCATACAAGGTGCCTAAAACACAGAAATGACAAATTTTTCAGCATGGAAGCCTTGCTAGATACTCCTGCCCCCAATGTGTTTTATATGTGTTTTATATTGTGATGTATTTACCTGCAAAAAGTGTGAGGCCACACAGACTGCGTATTTATTTTGAATCAATCATTTTACAGTGTCAAAATCAAATAGTGCAATGTACTATTGTACTACTAATAGTAAATAGTAAAACTATTATAGTAATAGTAAAACAGTTTTGTGATAAAATGGCATGCTGTAACAACTTCCTCTTAGCCATAATTGGGGCACAAAATTGTACCCTTATCACTATCCTGTGAAACCAGCCTTGTTGCAAAGCACATTGTCCCAGCATTCTAAATTCCAGCTATTCCTCTGACACAAACTTAAAAACTATTAGAAAGAATACATTTGAATCTGGCAGAGAGCAGAAAAGAACTAATGAAACCTCTTAGGGATGTGAGGTCATAGTGCCAGGGGCCTGGGGGCAGATGAACCCAAGAGGATTCCTACCCATGTAGGACGGGTCCCAGGCTCAGCAGGTTAATGTGACGATCGCCTTGTGACAGTGTGTCAATACAAAGCAATTTAGGAGCACGTGAAAAATCGACCTAAGGTAACAGGCAATTTCTTTGCTTCAATGCTTCAATGAGAGTAACCTAGGTCCGCCGCCAGCCATAGATGTGCTTTGTGGTTTGACTTTTCACAAAGGGGGAATGGGTGTACAGAAATGCACCAGCCTCAACAGGATCGGGGAAGAAAAGAGGAGCATAGATAGATATTCTATTTATTCTTTTAAATTAGAATACAGATAACATTATTCAATTTTTTTGTTTCTATATTGATAATTAAAACAGATATACAGTATATACAACCTTACATCCATATGGTAGTAATATCCCACTGCGAGCTCTACCATACAATTTCAGATGTGTGTGTTCACATTTCTTTTTGACCTTCGTTTGTCCCTTTGGGGCAAGCTGCTGATCGCACCGTTTCCTGAAGGCATCACAGCCATTTATCACCATAGGAAGTGATAGAAAGTAATTAGCTTGTAAATAATATGTAAATAATAAGTGCATATAAACATACATAAAAGCATATAAATATATAAAGCTACCTCTGAACAGTGATAGAAACTTGTGGGCTGCCCATTTAAATAACACACCATTGCCTTCATAATAGAGCAATGAGTCTGGTTTTGTGCCCCTTATTAAGAAACTGTCAACTCCATATCTACATAGCACCAAGCGGCATGCAGCCTGTTTTTGTATTAGTTCTTTGCCAGTTTTGCAGATCTCATGTCACATATCCACATTATGACCTCCTACAACACCACTGCACCACTGTGGATCTGTTGACCTGAACTTATATCACTATAGGAATCTACACTGATCAGAGTTTAAATGAAATGGGGATTGTCTTGACTATGTATTAAAACCATCAGAAACCGTCCTAATACATGATTATTTCTGTATTTTCTCCCTTCTATAGACCACCGGGTGCAATGTCCAGTTGTGGCAACTCATCGTGTGATCATCAATAACTGACATGGATTCAAGTAAGGGGTAAGTAACCTATAAAATGTTTTAAGATATTTTTAATGTATTTATTTATTTTTTGCTTCACAATGTGGTTGGGAACACCTAAAAAGTTAATTGTACTGTTATGATATACTCCTGTGTCATTGATAATACCCATGTGTCATTGATAATACTGGTGTCCTGTTATGTGGCAGAGGGGCATATTGATCCTGGTGTGACTGCTACCTCAGCACTGCCTATAGCGTTCCCCTCAATATAGTATTCTGTTTTTCTGGACATCGGTAGTTGTCCAAGCTCAGAGAATCCAGCGGACACTCAGACACATCTAAAACTTTTCTGCGGGTTATTTTTGCTTGCCTTCCCCTTTTACGTTTTTAGCCTACTATGTACAGATTCAGACATTTTCAATCAGTTTACTACTGTCTATTTCATATGACGTATTTGGTTATTACATTCCAGCAAATAGCATGATTTTTAACTACACAACTGAAGTACATTTTCATATTTAAAGCGTAAATATTGTTCCAGGAAAAAGACATTCTTGATGCTTGCTTAATGGGCAGCAAGCATATATGAGCTTAGCTGTCTTCTCTGAGCTAGATGCCCCCCTGCTGCTACATTTGTGAACACTTACTGACAGTTTACAGGTCCCGTATTTTCTGGACAGACATTCTGCACATTTTCTGTAAACATGGCCTAAGACTATGTTCAGACTACAGAATTGTTTTAGCATAATCCGGGTTAGAAATTCCAGTGCAGCAGAGTCCATTGATGTCAATGGGATTCTTCTGCACACTACAGAATTTCTGTGGCGGAGCTTCTGCCACTGAAAATCCTTCTGCCCAAAAAAGGATCTTGCTCATTCTTATGGCAGAATACTGTGCAGAATACATTGCGATTTATGGGTATATTCAGCAATGTCCATGCGGTCCTAGTACCGACTGATTCAGTCGGCATGCCCGAAATCTCCGGCTTTTGAGTGGACTATGGTTTGGTGACATTAGAGAGAGACAGTTTTTTCTTCTGGACAAGTGAGTTTTCATACTTTTTATCATGAATCATTGCCTGTAAGTCTCAATGTACAGCTGGATTTTCTCAACGAGAATCAGTACAGCTAAAAGATGTATCAAAGACACCTTATCTAGCCAACCAGTACAATTGTGTACTCATGAAAGGGCAAAAATCCTGAAAGGGCTGTCTACAGATGGATGCATAGCCCTTTTCCAGAGCACTTTGGTTTGGATAACATATCCAGTCATGCTTCAAGGATCTTTTATGGGTTGGACATATAGGGTATCTATAGGTGCCACTAGAGAGAAAATGTTCTCTTTTCCTTCTGAAAGACAGCTAGTTTGAATGGTTTAAAGGAAATCTGTCAGCTGCAATTCACTTTCTATATTGCTGGCACTGTTAGATAGCTGGAGACACATGGTACCTTTCATATATCTAGCTGTGCTTCCATAACATATAAAAATGCTTTTATTCTCTGGTGCCAGGAGTCAAAGAGGTGTTCTCAAGACTTAAAAGTGCTGAGGGCTGGAACACCACCTTACTCTGCCTGCCTGATTGACAGTTAGCTGGAAGCTGAGCCCTGTTTATAATTTGTGCGCACAGCACAGGAACGAGATTTGGAAATACAGCTCAGCTTCCAGCTGACTGTCAATCAATGATGAGGGAAAGCAAGGAGGTGTTGCAGGTCTCAGCACTTCAGTGGCTAGAAAACGCCTCTTTCACTCTTTGCACCACAATGGCAACAAGGACACAGATATGAAAGGTACCATGGGTCTCCTTGCACTAACAGCTATCTAACAGTGTCAGAAATTTGGAACATTGCAGCTTACAGATTTCTATTAAAGTTATTCAGCCTAAAGCTATGCTCACACACTGTATTTTGAGGCTCAAAAATCTTTTTTTCTGCCTTTTTTTTCTTTTTTGTTGCTTATAATGTAAATATATACATTATATATATATATATATATATATATATACACACACACACACATACATATGTAATTTATGCTTGATGGTGTGAAATTAAAGCTCACCTGTCATGAGGTTTGGGGCATATAACGTAACCACAGTGTGTGTATGGTGTGTAAAATATGTCTCCAGCCTTACTTTTAGCCCTCTTTTTACGGCTATTATTAGATCAAAAAACCCTTTTATATGCTGCCACTGACAGTTGGATAGGTGTGGCCAGGGGTTTGCTATGCCTCGTGGCCCCCACGCCTATCCCATGTACACCAGTGCTGGGACCGCTATTTGATTGACACACAGGTCCCAGCGCATGCGCGCCTTATCTTTCATATGTGAGTGCTGACCGATGCATTTTTGGAGATAAATAACATTACTGGTTATGTATACTAGATTTATAGGGACAGAACGTTGATCCAGGGATTTATTCTGGCTGCCATATTTGGAATCAGGAAGGAATTTTTACCTCTAGTATGAGGGTTTTTTGCCTTCCTCTGGATCAACTCAGCAGGGACTCATTAGGGTTATAGGTTGAACTTGATGGGCTCTGGTCTTTTTTTTTCAACCTTATGAACCATGTTACTATGTTACTGAGGCAGGATAGATGATAAAATCAGTGTGAACCTTGGAAGCATATCGGCTTGCTGGGACTTGTAGTTGATTGTGCTGTGTATGACTGACTTACTGTATGGCAACCAATGCTTGACTTTAGTGACTGTATGACTGACTTGACTGACTTTACTTGAATCCCCGGGACTTACGTGCTTACCGCTAGGCTTGACATTCACCTGGGTACTGGGGTTATTCCTTAGCAGATGCATGGTTGCAGGATTAGACTTGAGGCCTCCTCAGAACACCTCACAGACTCAATTCAGATTTTCTCCAAACTGCACCTCATCTAAACTGAACTCTAAACTCCTACCACACTATATAAGGGGCAGAATTGGAGCATTCTCATTGGGCAGATAAGTAACATGGTTCACCTCTTACACATTCCCCTAACAGGGTTTTTAAGGTTTAACTGGCTTAAAGCAACAGATACATAGAAAATGCCAACACATTAACCATGGCATAGCTGTAGTAGATATAGAGTCCTGAGTATATGTGGGCACAAGACGGACACTGAAGGCAACAAAGGCAACATCTGCCACACAGAGTGGGCGAGATGCTATATTCTGTTCTGGGTTACCAAAACTCCACAAGCTGTTTAAGGGGCCTTAGCTTCTTCATTGTTTACTAGTGCTTGTCCTTACATTGTGTACTGTTTGTATTGGTGGTGCAAAGGACTAGCAGAATATGGCGATGCAAGTACTAACAGAAATAAACATTGAAACATAAGCACCACAAGCCATTCAAACATGTGGTTTGAACCCCCCCCCCCCCAATCCTAATTTTGATATACTGGGGACAGGCCATCAGTTTGATAAGGCTGGATGACAACTCTATGGTTGGACATCACTTCAAGGTAAGTGGAAACTTGTAGTTTGTGATACTTGACTTTGTGTTTTGTTGGTATGCATAGTTTAATACAATGGAGGAATGCATCCCACATATGGGAAGTTTATAGAACAGTTTTTTTCTTTTACCTCACCCTCTGGGTCATTCTGTGTTTGCCCTCCGCCAGCTCTGACCTCCAGTTACGCAACTGTAATCACCTCCTTGTAAGCTTCCCACCTTTCTAACAGACCCATCTCTTTTATCTCGAAGTCACAATAAGTGATGATTTCCCTTCATTATAAGCACTCTGCTCGAGCAAGGTGACTCAATAAATGTCACTCTCAGCGTTGTCAGTGCCTGAATATTCTGCATAATAACAAGTATGAAACCAGGGGAAATGTGGCTTCTCCCCATAGAGTAAACACTCAACATAATATTATTACCTCTTTCCAATTGTCCCGTGCTCACACAGTCACTTAGTGACATGAATTAGTAATATGGACATCAGTCGGCTGTCAAAACACCATATTACGAACAAGACTCATGTAGTCATCACCAGCACACCGGTTCCTTGCACAGTCACACTATGAGATAGTACGGTGATATCAATCATACGGACGCCTAGAGAAATGTGATGGGGGTCATTTATATTTTAAAAAATGTTATTTGTCTGGTAAATTTCTTAGACATATCCATAAAGTGTCTTAGAATGTATAATAGGTATCTTATACGAGACCTATTTTTTTTATCGCTTCAGCACATCTAAAATCAAGTTAATAGTCTTCCAATATGTTATATGTATGTAGCACATATGCAGACCAGTGCCTCTGTGGCAACAGACTACCAACAAACATCTTGTAGTCTGACCCTGTAGTCATTTGTTACTCTACTATGTCTTCTTACTAACCCACAGACGGTAGATGAGGAGGTAAAATGAAGAAAGTAAAGGCATAAGCATTCAGAGGGCCCGCGATCAGCCGACAAACAAGCATTTTCGTGATGGAATCTTTTGTGAAGCCATTTAAATCATTGTTATTGGGTATATGTCGCCCTCTGTAAATGGGGTCATAATTTGTGTGGCCCGTTCTGTAGTTTATTGACCCTTGTGAAGGATTATTAATCGAGTGCAGATGAAGGATATCAGCCTTTGTCATAATCCAGCCCTCGGCCTTCGTAAAAGGGCCTTAAAAACATAAATGCAAGATCAGACCTCTTTATGTACGTTACATTGAAATCCATGGGAGGAGTGGGGGGGGGGGGGGGTGAACCCACACGAACCCTGACTGGAAACCAGGAGCTGGCTAGTAAATTCTAGCCTGGGGTGCAAGCACACAGCACTGGCCCTTCATTCTTGATGCTTGCTTAATGGGCAGCAAGCATATATGAGCTTAGCTGTCTTCTCTGAGCTAGATGCCCCCCTGCTGCTACATTTGTGAACACTTACTGACAGTTTACAGGTCCCGTATTTTCTGGACAGACATTCTGCACATTTTCTGTAAACATGGCCTAAGACTATGTTCAGACTACAGAATTGTTTTAGCATAATCCGGGTTAGAAATTCCAGTGCAGCAGAGTCCATTGATGTCAATGGGATTCTTCTGCACACTACAGAATTTCAGTGGCGGAGCTTCTGCCACTGAAAATCCTTCTGCCCAAAAAATGATCTTGCTCATTCTTATGGCAGAATACTGTGCAGAATACATTGCGATTTATGGGTATATTCAGCAATGTCCATGCGGTCCTAGCACCGACTGATTCAGTCGGCATGCCCAAAATCTCTGGCCCTTCTGTTTAACTCTGCCTTTCCCACAATAATTTTCAGTACCCAATCCTGATGCCAATAGGGCAAGTGTTCTACTGTGACTTTTAGCCCCCTGGAAAGAGGCCCTGAAAATTGACCACACTTGTAAAAATGCCAATCTTGCTTGCTATGGAACTTTTTCCCCCATAGTCAGGCTGTGATGTTAGGGCTCGTTCACATTAACTTCTGTACCTGTTAATTCATGCCTGTTTTCAAATCTGTTCAAGCTTTTTGCAAATGGCTGTAAATAGATCCCATTCATGTCAATGGGATTTTTTTACAGTCGTTTTTCACCCGTTTGCACTCATTTGGTTCCTATTCGGTTATTTTTAGCGGAGAAAAGACGTTGCATGCAGTATTTTTTTCTCTGTCAAAAATAACGGATTAGAAATGGATATATGAAATTTAACATTGAAGTCTATGGCAAATGGATGAGCCTATAATGTCATCCCTTTTGGATCCATTTTTTTCAATCTGTTTTTGATCCATTATTACTTCTGATTATGCTCAGAAGAGATGTGAGCAACCAATAAAGGATACAAACGGATTAAAAACTGATGCAACAGGATGCCACTTAATGGCGTTAATTTGCATCCGTTTGTTAATATGGTCCGTTTAGCAGCAAGAACGGGAGAGGGCGGCTATGTGAACCTAACCTTAATGAAAAGTGGCAAGCCTCTGGCAGTCTCTCAGACATTTCCCTGTGCTCTCATGTAAATTAAAGCATTTCTCTGCTTATAAGACAAATGCATTATTTAAATTTACATAAAATGTTGCATAGATTACTGTGTTAATGGCCGCGTTCACACATTGCATCAGTGGTAGCCCTGTATTTTTGCCATGATTTAATGAAATTGCAGTCACAATGATGCACAATTTTACCATGAATTGCACAATCTCTCTAAAAACATTGGTGTTATTGTGCAGGCTTTGGGTCGTCCCCTCATTTGTTGGTTGACGCTTTTTTGTCCTAAGGAAGCTGGGGGTGTGGGCCTGCCTGACTGCTGCATGTATTATATGGCAGCTATGCATGCTCGCTTACTGGATTTGTTGCACAGCTTTGATTCTAAACTCTGGGTGCATATTGCGCACAATGTTTCACCTCTGGCTTTGGCTGGGCTTCCCTGGACTTGACCCCCACCCCGTCCTTCTTGTCTTTACTTTCCTTTACCACACGGCAGATGCTCTCTGCCCTTAAGTGCTCACAAACAAGTGGATCTATGGTGGATCCTATAGGCCCCCTGCTGCCCATTACTGATCATCCAGGCTTCCCTCCAGGTGCTGCCTCTAGTTCTTTCTTGGGTAGGGGTTAAGCTGAATCCGCTGCGTTTTACTCATGTGCTCTCTTCTACGAGTGTGCTCCCCCTTTCTGATATCTGCCCTGACACGACTTCTCTGCCTCGCAGGCCGTTTGAATATGTACAACTGAAGCATTTCTACTCCTCTGTCTTACGCTCAACCCGTCTGCATCGGGACCTAACCCCTTTTGAACGCTCCTGTCTTACTCCCCCTTTATAGAGAAAACCTATGGTATGCGGAGGTAAACTACTTCTAACCCGCTATTCTTCTTCTCTACCCTCGTTCTGCTCTGCCTGGGAGACTGAGCTGGATAAGCAGTTCACTCCGGCACAGTGGCAGAAGTGTTTTCTTCTTTCTCATAAATCAGTTATCGCCAATAGAACACAAGAAACCAACTATAAGATCCTCTCCCGCTGGTACTGCGCCCACTGGTATCCATCTGTGTCTGAGGCATGCTAGCGATGTGGCCTTGCGACCAGCACCATGTCTCATATTTGGTGGGATTGTTCTTACTTGCATTCTTTCTGGGATGTGGTAGGCAAAACTTCCCGCAAGGTTACTGGCATCACTGTGCCGAACTCTCCTGAGGCGGCTTTACTGTTCATGTTTGACATTTCCTCCTCCTCCTACAGGAAGTCTCTATTGCTTTATCTTCTGAAGACTGCGAAATCCGTCATTTCCCACAAATGAAGATCGGCTGATCTTCCTACCATCGGTGAAGGGTTAGCGGAATGTAATTATTTTCAGCGTATGTAGGAACTGATTGCTTTTGTCCCCTGCAGACAATGAATGCTATATATACTAAGATCTGGTTTGACTGGCTATCCTTTCAAGCTACCCCTGAGTATCAGACTTTGCTAATCTCTGGGAGCCCAGTGGTCTCCTGATTTCCATCCCTTCCTTCTCCCCTGGTGTGTTTCTGTTTCATGTCTGTCCTGTCTTGCTGCTCTGTGTTTTTGTTCTGTGTCTCTATTGTGTTTTTTTGTTTGTTTGTTTGTTTGTTTTTTTGTTTTGTTTTCCTTTGACTTTCCTTATGGGAGGTCCTTTGGTTCTTCCTCTTACGTTCTGCAGCCTAAGTAAAGTGGGGTCATTTTGCTTATGCCTGTTATCACTGTGATGGTTATCATTTTAGTAATGCCCTCTAACCCTATGTTGCGGTGCTTTGTTGTTTTATTGCACGTGTTCATGTCCTCTTTTATTGTTGACCTCATTTGTTTATTTTTTGACTCATTGGCTTCATGACTCATGCTCTTTTGTTTGTTGTTGTTTTTTATTCAAAATCATTAAAACTTTTAATGAGAAAAACATTCAGGTCATTTATGACAAAACTGAGGTACCATCGATCAGTTGATCGTATCATTTAGGTTATTATCAGCTGCACATCGCTCTAATCAGGGAAAATGTAAAAGAGATCAGCACTCGATATCTATATATCTAGAACCCAAGCAACAGATACAAAAATTACTTTTTGTATCTGTTGCTTGTTACCAGAAAGTAGTGTGGGAGCTGAAAATGTAAAGGTCACATGCATGTCTGCCAGTAAAATGCAAACACAGTCTATTATCAAGGGTGGCCAATAAAGAAAATTTGGACACATCCAACGATGTGTAAACGGGATTTGCTGCTGATGCGGGTTGCATTGCAGTTGTGGCTGGCCATATGCAGTACTTCTAAAAAAGCTGCAGTTAAGCTGCATTTTGTTTAATTCTTGCAATTTTAGCAATTACACCCTAATTTAACACACCAGAAAATCCGCAGATGACATCCGTAGTGTATGTGCTACGTGTGAACATACCCTTAGGCTATGCTCACACAAAGGAATGTCCGCACGGAGAATCTCCATGAAGACATTCCAGACACTGCGGGGCGCCCCGGCATAATATGCCGCACAGGAATGCACCATCTTATAGATTGCTATGCATTCTTGTCGGACTCCACACAAAGAATAAACGTGTTCATTCTTTGTGCAGACACGGAAAATGGAATTTCCGTGCCGGAAAAATCTGGCACTGAAATATCGCCGTATGCACAGCGCAGCAGAATCCTGTTGAATTCAATGGGACTCCATGCCGGATTCCAATGCGGATCTGGAACGGAAATTCTGCCGTGTGAACTTGGCCTTAGACTCCAAATCCATTCATACATATTTAAATCAATTCACATACATTTTCATATTCATAAATGCTATTAGCGGACGTATATTGTTATTATTAGGTGTGAGATGTTTGTTACAGTGGATGTAAAAATGAAAAAGCAGAGCAGCTATAAAAATCCACATAAAACCGTTTCCTGTGATGAACCTGGCCTTTTTTTTATTTCTTTTTACAGGCCAATTATTTTCATTGTGCTAGATAAGAAGTGAGGAGAAGTTCATATAATCGACATGCTGCTGATGTGTGATTAGTTATCTAATTATGCAGCGCGTTTTCCATCATTAACTAAGAATTAATGTATTCTGTGCGCCGGCACCAGACATATTAACAAAAATGATATTTAAATAACATCCTGACTTCCAACCGTATGACTGAAAGGGAGACAATGACCGATCCGCACGTGGCTCTGGTCACACTGTCTAATGCCTAATGAAAAAAATAATTATTTATTCACAAAGTATCTTTACGACTGCAGTAGCCATGTTGGTGCCGAGCTTAATCTGCACATTAAGGGGCTGAATTTGTCCTAGTGTTGGATATTTCTGTATGATTTTGGTTCCCCTATTCCATTCCACTCATATACTGTTCTGTGACAGACAGTTTTCCATGAAAAACCAAGCATTACAGTATGTTTTTGTGATTTTGAGGTAAATACATTTTAACCTCGGTATAGCAGATAGGAATAAATGCAGCAGGAATTTTTGAGATTTTTTTTCTCTTACTGATAGTTTATGTTGTCAGTGCAGATACAGATGAAGATAACTTTATGCTGAAAGCCAGGGATAAAATGGAAGGTACTTTTTTGTAAATTTTTATTTTTTTTGCTTTATTTCAACAGCATATAAACGACAAACCTTCCAGCTATTGGCATCAATTCCACAACCTCTCTAGGGAGTTTAAATGCTTAAATGAGATTGAACTTGAGGCAGTAGTTCTCACAAACCCTTT
Source organism: Hyla sarda (assembly GCF_029499605.1). Lineage (NCBI taxonomy): Eukaryota > Metazoa > Chordata > Amphibia > Anura > Hylidae > Hyla > Hyla sarda. The sequence continues at coordinate 121,697,681 of NC_079194.1, read as the reverse complement.
GCTATAAGGAGAGAGAATAATGCCTAACAACCTGTAATCTCTGCATGTCTCTTCTGACTGGAAGGCGCAATGGATCGAGTGACCAAGTGGGCAGTTCATGTTAACCGAATGGATGAAGCCTGGCCTACGGGGAAGAATATGCCATCCAGTATGTGGCAGAATTTCCTGTGGTAGCCTCACATTTCTGGTTTTCTGCTGTAAATTTTAAAAGTTTGGGCCACATTTTTAATTGTGGTCCTGGACTCTGAATAGCCAATTGTCATCCGCCATCTCCAATGTGTTCCTGAGGAATATGCTTGAAATAAATTATGTCACTAATTCTGGTGTATTTGAAATGTGTGTGCAAAAAAATATGCAACGCAATTCACAGTGTGAATTGTGGCATGTATTCCCATTGAAAACAACATGCATGCATTACAATTGTTTTATTGGCATGTATAGTAACGCTTGAAACGTGCTGGTATACACACCAAAATACATACCAGAAAGCTACAGTAAGTCTAAGCATAGCCTAAGTGAATTATTTTCATAAAATTAAAAAATTCTCCATCTTCTATTGTTTTCTCTTTATGAGAAAGCTAGGTGGTAAGCAGCATTTGGGGACAGATCATTGGGAGGGCAAAAAGGGGATGGCACTTCGGCCTCTAACAATGGCAGGTATGGCCATTCTTTTATTAAGCTATCCATTTCTATATCTATAAAGGGTATTTCAGTTGTTTTTTTTATGACTATACTACAGGGAATGTAAATTTTAGTGTAGTTCATAACATAGTGTCTTTACCTGTGTTTCATGGTGGTCTTGCAATTCTTCTGTGATTTGTGGCCAAATATTTATACATAAAAATACAAAATTACTGTTGTCTCCGGTGTCCCCAGGTCAAAGTTTGGCCTGAGACATTACATCGCCAGTCAGGTGTTCAGAGGGAGTCTGTCTTTGCTTCAATGGGTGGAGCGACCGCTGGGTTGGAGGAAGATCATTCTGCAGTGAATTCTATTGCATTGAAGGGAGCACAGGTGTGTTTCAATGGTTGGGGTGGCTGATGTGTAGGAAAAGAAAAATTACCTCACATTTACAAGCAAGGAATTATGTGACATGTAGTTTGAGGGAGGGAACTCTAACAGGAAATAGCCAGTTCACAAAAAGAAAGCCACAGTGTTATGCTTATAGCCATTTAGCTCCGCCTCCAAGACAAGCACAGATCCTTCCTAAGCATGTTCATTACTGTCTGGCAGGTACGTACTAAAATCACCCTATGGTGGATAACCCCTGTAATGTTTAATAGGGTTATCTAGCAGAAAAACAGAACTAATTCTTCCAAAAAACAGCACCACACCTCCATTCCCTTATGCAAAATTGAACTGCAAAACCACACCCAACCTGAAGACACATGTGGTGCAGTGTTTTGAAGAAATCAGCTCTTTTCTAATAATGGATGACCCCTTTAGGGTATGTTCACATTTCTCCAGCGGAAATTCCACTTGCAGATTTGCTGCAGACCCATAGAAGTCTATCGGTAGCAACAAAATCTGCTTAAGGAAAACCCACAGTGGATTATGTATGTATGAATGTACTTTTAAAGGGAATGTGTCAGCAGCAAATAATCTATTGTTTAAATTATTTTTATGTTAACTTTTCAAAGTGCAGCTGTCAGTTAAAAAAAAATATTGACATGTCCTAGGCACATGTGTAAAGTTTTTATCAGTCGGGATCTGAGTGTTCAGATTATGAAAAGACGTCGAGAGAGAAGCGCACTGCCATAGGCTTCTCTCCAACACTCTGTACAGGACGGCCCCATGTCTGCTCTGGTTACGTGTCAGCCAAGAAAGAATGCTAAATGCACGTGTCACCTGGTTCTTTCTCGTGATCAATCTGGATCTCAACACTTCGATCCCATCCAATCAAAAGTTTAAAAAATTTCGTTTTTTTCCTGTTTCTATTTAAGATTTTCTTCTCTAATATGTATGACATGTCTAGCATTGCCTTGAAAGGTGACACCAGTAGATAGAGAAGACAATAGATGAAGCTCACAGCTCAGCCTCCCTCTCCCTGTGGAAAGATCTTTTGCATAGGTTATTCCACAAAGGCTGCCCAGTAACCTTCTTTATTCATGTCAATTGGACAGCTCCAGTCATTTGTTTGGCATGCTGTAAGGTATATCTCTTAAAGCTGTTAGAAAACAGCTTCCGTAACATGACTATCCTTTAATAATGTGGCAAAAAATTAAATGCAAAAAAATAAAAATACAATCAGAAAATAGAAACATATTAGGAGTTTCAGTATCTGGCTTTAATCAGTTAAAAAAGGGGATCCATTTAATTTAATGTAGAAGATTTGCAATCTTAAACTCTGGGAAAATAGAGTCACAAGCAATATGGCCATCAGTACAGCCCCTAACTAGTATGGGAAAGTTCACAGTGCAGTTTTAACATGGGAAACATGTATAAATATTTTACATGTTAAAACCACACTGCCAATGACCATATTGAAAAACCGCAAATTGTTGCAGTTTTTCAAATGTGTTTATTTCCTGCTCTTTCTGCCCTGAACAATATAAACACAGAGAACACTGGGGGGTATTTATCAAAGGATTTATGTGGTTTTTTTTTTCACGAAACTTTGGCGCAGTGTCTTTTTGCTCCAAAGTTTGGCGCATCTTCTCCACTGTCATTTTTACAACTTTCTCAAAATCACACGGTCCTGTGTGTGATTTCAACTTTAGTCAGTAATTCATAATTTGCGCCATTCGATCTTTGCCGCATTCTTGGCGCAAATCCCGTTTATTTGGCGCAAATCCCCGCCAAGAAATTTTGCACATGGACAACACACTTAGCAATGTCAGAAAATGTAAAGGCGTCAAAATACATTTAAAAATGTTTTTGTGAAAGCAGTGACGCCTCCAGGGCTGCTCAATACTATCCTGCGACAAAGTTGTCTCTGAGGGACCTTCACCCTCCGTTGAGCCAGCATTGGACATGGCCACACAGGTTCAGGAAAGGTAAGCGCTAAAGCAGTGGTCTCCAACCTGCGGACCTCCAGATGTTGCAAAACTACAACTCCCAGCATGCCCGGACAGCCAACGGCTGTCCGGGCATGCTGGGAATTGTAGTTTTGCAACATCTGGAGGTCCGCAGGTTGAAGACCACTGCACTAAAGTAACAAAACAAAACAAAAAAAAAAAACAACCCAAGTTGAAAATAAAATCCATTTCACATGGTGGCTATAAACCCCACAAAATAAAATAACTCCTGTCGCTTGCTGATATACTGCAGGAGGGACCCCGAAATGGCTGCTCTACAGGGTAAAATACGCCTCCTCTGTGGCGGTAAGTTCTGTGTAGAAGGCGCTGTGAACAGCTGATTTCAACATTTGAGCCAAAATTACTAACAACTTGCACCAAATGATAAATTTGGTGCATGTCCACGAAAACCAAAGTGAAAAAAAAAGGGTAAAAAGAATCTGTCACCAGGCAAAATGGATAAATACCCCCCACTGTGTGAACCCAGCAAATCACCTTCATTTATCAATGTGTCTCTGGCTATGTTCACACACTGTATTTTGATCAATATTTTTACCCAAAACCCAGACTGGGATCAAAACACCGAAAAAATGCAAATAGTTTCTGGTTTTGGCTAAAAATACTGACCAAAATACTAAATGTGAACGTACCCTGGGAGATGTAGCAGTGATGTGAACTCCAGCCGTGATCATCGTAATTCATCTCTGGCTTTGACCAAAGGTAGCAGATGGATCTGGTAATGGCTGTACATTCCCGTTATTGTCTGTGGGGTGAAAACATTGATCTCAATTTTATTTTTGTGGTAGATTGTAATGGAGCAGAGATTGAGGAAAGTTGAAAGAGACAAATCCTCATTTTGTATAAAATTGTCTCAGTGACCTGAAGGGAATTACTGTCTCACATACGTACATACAGTACACACTCCTATATAGTGTAACAATGCTCAATTACAGTGGTCTTTTGTAATAGTATTCATTGATCTAGGTGGTAGAGCTTGCTGTGTGTTTAGGGGGGAAACACATGTGACGCTGCTGCCTTGTCCAACTTAATTGATGGAGACTAAACTGACTAAATGGAGAAAAGTATCGGGCCCCCAACTCTTAAAGGGGTACTCTTGTGGAAAACCTTAATTTTTTTTTATAATTTGATGCCAGAAAGTTAAACAGATCCGTAAATTACTTCTATTTAAAAATCTTAAATGGGTTATCCAGGAAAAAAACGTTATATATATATTTATATATATATATAATATATATATATATATATATATATATATATATATATATATATATATATATATATATATATATATATATAATATATATCAACTGGCTCCAGAAAGTTAAACAGATTTGTAAATTACTTCTATTAAAAAATCTTAATCCTTTCAGTACTTATGAGCTTCTGAAGTTAAGGTTGTTCTTTTCTGTCTGTCCTCTCTGATGACACTTGTCTCGGGAAATACCCAGTTTAGAAGCAAATCCCCATAGCAAACCTCTTCTAAACTGGGCATTTCCCTAGACAGGTGTCATCAGAGAGCACTTAGACAGAAAAGATCAACCTTAACTTCAGAAGCTCATAAGTACTGAAAAGATTAAGATTTTTTTATAGAAGTAATTTACAAATCTATAGCAAAAATATTTACCCAAAACCTCAAGGAAAGTGTATAAAAAATTATAATGAATGGAATAGACCGTGCTTCAATTAGCAGTAATATTTATTATAATATCACATCAATTATATAGAAAAGATTAAGATGATCCCCTCACAGGGCCCTATGGGGGGATCGAACAATAAAATAAAATACACTAAAATAATTCCTGATGCCTCTAATGTGCGTTCATATAGCAGATAAAATATATCTTAACAATACATGATTCCTTGTAAGGGTGTGAGTATAATAAATCACAAAAAACTGTACTTTCAAAGAGGATGAATGGTAATTAGTATGAATGGCAGTTATTATGGAACAGTGTTGCAATATTATCCTTCTGGTATAAAAATATATCAGGATTGCGGTAATTCACCAAAAGCAGAGATGTTAAAAGTTCAGATGTTAAAAGTTCCAGCAGAGTTAGATGTGGTAAAAAGTCTGTGGACTAGAATGCCGGTATTAGTCTGCGCTGGCAGGCGCTGACTAGGGATATTGCCGGTGGCAGCTGGTCCGGACAGCACCGGACCCGTTATGTTAAACTGCCCGTCTGTATGCACAGGATTGTAAAAGCGCTTTAGGGGTAGAAATGATGCGCTCACCGGTATCTGATGTTTAGGCAGTACATGTTAAGGGGCAAGGGCTGTTTGCCGGTTCTCTGATGTACTCCAGTAGTCGGCCTCGTGGAGTTTGGCGTGTGACGTCACTGGGAGCTCTGCTGGAACAACGGCCTCACCGGAGTGGAGATGGAAATGGAATAGGAGCCGTAGATGTTGACCGCAAAGATCCTCTGCAAGGTGTATTAGATAAAACTGCAACTGCCAGGTATAAAGTCGCACATAAGGATGGCATCTACTTTCTAGACGCGTTTCAGGGTACTAAAATGTCGACCCTTTCTTCAGTAGGAATGTGAAGAAAGGGTCGACATTTCTGTACCCTGAAACGCATCTAGGAAGTAGATGCCATCCTTATGTGCGACTTTATACCTGGCAGTTGCAGTTTTATCTAATACACCTTGCAAGAGGATATTTGCGGTCAACATCTACGGCTCCTATTCCATTTCCATCTCCACTCCGGTGAGGCCGTTGTTCCAGCAGAGCTCCCAGTGACGTCACATGCCAAACTCCACGAGGCCAACTACTGGAATACATCAGAGAACCGGCAAACAGCCCTTGCCCCTGATCGGACCTTAACATGGACTGCCTAAACATCAGATACCGGTGAGCGCATCATTTCTACCCCTAAAGCGCTTTTACAATCCTGTGCATACAGACGGGCAGCTTAACATAACGGGTCCGGTGCTGTCCGGACCAGCTGCCACCGGCAATATCCCTAGTCAGCGCCTGCCAGCGCAGACTAATACCGGCATTCTAGTCCACAGACTTTTTACCACATCTAACTCTGCTGGAACTTTTAACATCTGAACTTTTAACATCTCTGCTTTTGGTGAATTACCGCAATCCTGATATATTTTTATACCAGAAGGATAATATTGCAACACTGTTCCATAATAACTGCCATTCATACTAATTACCATTCATCCTCTTTGAAAGTACAGTTTTTTGTGATTTATTATACTTACACCCTTACAAGGAATCATATATTGTTAAGATATATTTTATCTGCTATATGAACGCACATTAGAGGCATCAGGAATTATTTTAGTGTATTTTATTTTATTGTTCGATCCCCCCATAGGGCCCTGTGAGGGGATCATCTTAATCTTTTCTATATAATTGATGTGATATTATAATAAATATTACTGCTAATTGAAGCACGGTCTATTCCATTCATTATAATTTTTTATACACTTTCCTTGAGGTTTTGGGTAAATATTTTTGCTATAGAAATTTCTCCTTGCACCTAGGGTATAGGCGCCTACCCAATCTAACCTCGGATTAGTGTATTAATTGTGAGCTGCACTTATTCTTTTTCTTTAATATTAATTTACAAATCTGTTTAACTTTCTGGAGCCAGTTGATATATAAAAAAGTTTTTTTCCTGGAATACCCCTTTAATCCTTCCAGTACTTACCAGCTGCTGTCTGCTCCAGAGGAAGTTCTTTTCTTTTTGAAGTTCTTTTCTGTCTGACCACAGTGCTCTCTGCTGACACCTCTGTCCATGTCAGGAACTGTCCAGAGCAGGAGCAAATCCCCATAGCAAACCTAACCTGCTCTGGACAATTCCTGACATGGACAGGTGTCAGCAGAGAGCACTGTGGTCAGACAGAAAAGAAATTCAAAAGAGAAACACTTCTCTGGAGCATACAGCTGATAAATACTGTAAGGATTGAGATTTTTAAATAGAAGTGATTTACAAATCTGTTTAACTTTCTGGAACCAGTTAATAAAGAAAAAATGTTTTTCACATTTAAGCATTGAATTCATTGCTGCAAGTGTAGAAAATCATCCATCTACCAATGCAGCCTGCCTTTACAAATATTTGTCAAGGAATGTATTGTTCTCACTGGATTTCAGCAAGCATGGTACTGTAATAAGATGCCACCATTGCAACAAGTCAGTTGGTGACATTTCTTTCCTCCTAGATCTTACATGATCAGCTGTGAGGGATATTACTTATATGGTAAATAGATCCTGTGTGCGGCTGGTGTCTAACTTATACACTAAAAGGTTCCACAGACACGCCCCCTCCATTCAGCTCTATGGCAGAGGCAGGAATGCATGAACACTGCATCACCACCTCTCCCATAGAGATACATCAAGGGGGCGTGTTGGCCGCAGCGTCATGCTGCGGTCGACAAGCCTCCTGCAAGGGGAGAACCGCAGCTCCATACAGGAGATCGTGGGGGGTCTCAGCATTTGGACCCCTGCGATCAGACACTGGTGATAGGGGATAAGTTGTCTAAGGCTGCAGTACTCCTGAAAACATTATTTTTGGAATAATTTTTGGAAAACATTTTTTTTTTTATCAACTTATGCCAGAAAGTTAAACAGATTTGTAAATTTTGAAAACATTGTAAATGACTTCTATAAAAAAAAACTTGTTACCCTTCCAGTAGTTTTTAGCAGCTGTATGCTACAGAGCAAATTCTTTTCTTTTTGAATTTATTTTTTTGTCTTTTCCACAGTGCTCTCTGCTGATACCTCTGTCCATGTCAGGAACTGTCCAGAATAGGATCAAATCCCCATAGCTAACCTATGGTGCACTGGACAGTCCCAGACACGGATAGAGGTGTCAGCAGAGAGCACTGTGGACAAGACAAAAAAGAAATTCAAATAGAAAATAATTTTCTCTGTAGCATACAGCTGCTAATAAGTACCGAAAGGATTGAGATTTTTAAATAGAAGTAATTTACAAATCTGTTTAACTTTCTGGCACCAGTTCATTAAAAAAAAAAAAAAAAAGTTTTCCACTTGAGTACCCCTTTAAAGTAAAAATTTTTTAACTGGTATTAAATGGCACAGGACAACCAACAGTTCACTGGCATAGAAAATGGTACTTTTACATTATAAATGTGTTCATACACTTGGGGGGGAATTTATCATGTTGGTGTAGGTAAGTATTTTTTGTCTACCTTTATTTTTTGTGGTGCTAATGTGTACATGCACCAAATGCATTAAAGCGCAACTATCATGAAATCTTGGTGCGTATACCAATGGTTTTTACCTGATATTTCCAGGCTTTCATGATGTCAAAAAATGCTTTTAATCAAAGCCGCTGATGGTCGGATAGGCGTGGCACGAGATATGTGATGCCACGCCCACCCCCACGCCTACCCCGTATGTCAGCGCAGTGACTGCTGTGTGATTGACACACAGGTCCCAGCGCATGCGCCCTTCAGCTAATCTAATGTGCATGCCGCTGTGTGTCATCCAGCAAGCGCTCGCTCCCGCCGCCATCTTCCTCCTCAGTGCGCCTGTGCGGAACAGCACGCAATCAGGTTAGTTCTCGAAACTAGGTGCAGAGAGGAAGCTCGCTCTCTGCAGCTAGCACTGCGCAGGCACACTGAGGAGGAAGACGGCGGCAGTAGCGAGCGCTCACTGGGGGAGCAAGCGCTTGCTGGATGACACACAGCGGCGCGCACGTTAGATTAGCTGAAGGGCGCATGCACAGACATATGGGGTAGGCATGGGGGTGGGCATGGCGGCGGGGCATCGCGTACCTCACGCTACGCCTATCCGACCCTCAGTGGCTTTGATTAAATGCATTTTTTGACATCATGAAAGCCTGCAAATATCAGGTAAAAACATTGCTATACACACCTGCACACAGTACAAAGGCTGTGTGCAGGTTATTGCACCAAGATTTCATGACAGTTGCACTTTAAATGGGCAGGTACAGAATTCCTATAATTTCACTGCAGTACATCATTTCCTATGATTTTATTCATTGCGCAAAATTTAGCGACATTTAATACTGTTGACATATTTTGCAAAAAAAAAATGTGTGGCTTTTTACCACCAAAAAAACAGTGTCAAACCAATGGTAAATTCCCCCTTGTAAACTTATGCTGCAAATGATATTTGCAAAGCAAAGGGACATCAGCAAGCTTTAGAATATAGCCACATGGTTGTGCAATTTTCATTTATGAAAAAACTAAACTAATGATTTCATAAATAATCTAGTACTAAAATAATAAATTTTTGTTGATACTCTAAAAAATGTATTAGAAAATATATACCATATTTAAATATAAATAATAAAATATATAGTTTTTCTCTAATTTATTTTTTAATTCTGCATTCTTTGTTCTGCCTTCAATTATTTTGCTTTGGCCAAAAAAATGAAAACCATCTGCTTTTTAATCCTATGCGGCTTATTAAAAAAGAATTAGATAACCCGGTGAGCGGCAGAGGGACAGGGGAAAAACAGAAAAATGCTCTCTACAAGAAATGATTTCCATTTATTCTTGGAGTCCCAGAAGGCGCAAGGAGCAGAGATACAGACGAGAGGTAATTACTGGAGGTTTGGAGAAGACAATTTCTCTCATTCCTCGGCAGATGATAGAGAGAAGCGGCGTTTTGTCACCACATTGTGGCCCCTGAAATATTTAGATCTTGCTGATTTATCACCATCTCTTCTATATAAACTACCTGTCCCAGTTACTTTCTGCAAAGTCCTTTCTTTCACAAGAAGGTTTATCCTCGAGAGACACAAAAGAAATGGGAATTACTCTACAGGGTCCTGGAATGTAATGATGTTCTGCAGAGATGTGTAATTCACATAAGAGAAAACATAGGAGATGGTACTACTATAGGGGCTCCTTCATTTTATTATAGGAGGAAGTAACTGTATTTTCCTGTACATATGGGACAGTATTATAATAGTTGTTTTCTTTGGCATAGGGTGCCGTGTTATAGTAATTATATTCTTGAACATAGGGGGCAGTATTATAGTAGATACATTCATTTATATAATATAACTATATATGTGGTTATAGTTTTGTACAAACAAGCCAATGGAGATTTCTAACCTTAAAGGGATACTCCCCTGGAAATTATTATTTTTTTTTTTTTAAATCAACTAGTGCCAGAAAGTTAAACAGATTTGTAAATTACTTCTATTGAAAAATCTTAACCCCCCCCCCCAGTACTTATCAGCTGCTGTATACTACAGAGGAAGTTCTTTTCTTTTTGAATGTCCTTTCTGTCTGACTACAGTGCTCTCTGCTGACACCTCTGTCCATTTTAGGAACTGTCCAGGATAGGTTTGCTATGGGGATTTGCTCCTACTCTGGACAGTTTCTAAAATGGACAGAGGTGTCAGCAGAGAGCACTGTGGTCACACAGAAAAGAACTTCAAAGAGAAAAGAACTTCCTCTGGAGCATACAGCAGCTGATAAGTACTGGAAGGATTAAGATATTTTTATAGAAGTAATTTACAAATCTGTTTAACTTTCTGGCACCAGTTGATTTAAAAAAAAAAAAATGTTTTCCAGTGGAGTACCCTTTTAAATGGCCAAAGGTCTAGACAGTGGAATGGGGCCATTCACATGTGTATTCCTCCATTGGAAGAACAGACATGAGGCATAGAGATGAGCGAATCGAATTCGCTTCGAATTTCATGAAAAATTTGATTCGGACCGAATCCGAACTTTGACTCGATTCGAAATAACAAATTTCTTCATTGGCGACATCCCTGCGATCATCCTGCATAATGTATAGATGTGAGCAGCTTTTTCCTGCGCTCACATCTCTGCAATAGATAGGACGATCGCAGTGGGTGTCAGGAGTGACACTTGCTGTGATCCGTCCTCAACTGCAGGTACTACTGCTTCCGACATGGAGCACACTCTGCTCCATGCTGGGAGCTGTAGTACCTACATTAATAGACAGATCGCAACGCGTGTCACTTGTGACACCCAATGCGATCGTCCTGTATAATGTATAGATGCGGGCGGCCGGGCGCTCTTCTCTGGTCCAACTGAAGTATGAGTATATGCCTTATATATACCTAAATTCATATTTCCCGCAGAGAGCTGAGACTGGCTGGAAACATCTGGCCAATCAAAGCTATCTGTGGGAAATATGAATAAGTGATGTGAATTCTATTCACATCACTGGCCAGTTGGAGTATAGTGCAGAGATGCGAGCGCAATAGAAAGCTGCTCTATCTCTGCAATAGAAAGGACAATTGCATCGGGTGTCAGGAGTGACACCTTGGGCGATCTGTCTATTGGTACAGGTACTACAGCTCCCATCATGGAACAGTGTGTTCCATGCTGGGAGTAGTAATACTACCTAGAAAATATGAAAGAGAGAGAAAAAAAATGTGAAACACATACACACACACACTTTATTAATGTATTAAAATACATTACTAATAAAAAAAAAATGTTTAAATATATTATTTTTACATTTAAATGGCCCCTTTCTACATTTTTATTATTGTCGGCTACATTTTTAGGTCCCTGCCTGTCCACATAAATTGATCCCTGTTTAAAAATTAACATTAACATTTTATTTTATGTATTTATTTATTTATTTTTTTGTGGCTTTATAATTATTTATACACCCAAGAATGGAGTCTACATTTTTAGGCTGCTTTCACACTGAGTATTCATCCATTATTAAACATCTGTTATCTGTATTGTATAATTAACATGATGGGAGTAGCAGTAGTTCCGGCTGCGGGAGTCTGTAAGCAGAGGCGTTAAATAGATGTTTAATAATGGGTGAATACTCATAGTGTGAAAGCAGCCTAAAATGTAGACTCCATTCTTGGGTGTATAAAAAAAAAATTATTAAAAAAAAATGTTAATGTTAATTTTTAAACAGGGATCAATTTATGTGGGCAGGCAGATGGTTCCAGCCAGTAAGAGCTCTCTGTGGGAAATATGAATAATAGATATATACACAGCATATACTCATACTACAGTGGGACCTGAGAAGAGCGTCCGGCCGCCCGCATCTATACATTATACAGGACGATCGGATAGGGTGTCAGAAGTAACACCCCCTGTGATCTGTCTATTAATGCAGGTGCTCCATGTTGGGAGTAGTAGTACCTGCAGTTAAGGACAGATCACAGCAGGTGTAACTCCTGATACCCAATGCGATCGTCTTATCTAGATGCGAGAAAGCTGCCCACATCTATACATTATACAGGATGATTGCAGCGTGTGTCAGGAGGGACACCTGGGGTGATCTGTCTATTAGCACAGGTACTTCTGCTTCTTTAGTAGTACTACCTAAGAAATTTAAGAAAATAGAGAAAAAAAAGTGAAACAAACACACACACACACACACACACACACACTATTAAACACATCATTAAAATACATTACTAATAAAAATTTGTCAAGAACTTATTCTGATCAAATCTTTTTTTTTTTTTTTTTTTTTTTTTAATTAGTCGAATTGTCCGAATCGAATTTCTCAAAAATTCGCTCATCTCTAGTGAGGACAATGGGTCTTCAGAACCTAGAAAAGTCAGAATATATCGTTTGGTAATTTAGAATGTACTGGAATAGGACATCACAGAAAATCTACAAAATGCTGAAAGAATTTAAAGACCGAAAGGTATTAGCAGATATTTGTAGCACCCATCAATGTGGTCCTCTCTTCAGTATTCTCAAAATTGGTGAAGTGGGGAGCCCCCTTGAAATTATTAAAAAGCATAAACATGTTTAAAAAGAGATGAGTGTAAGCAGGTACCTGTCTTTTTCCTTGATCTGTTTAGACCACAATAATCATGTCACAGATATCTATCTTATAAACACAAAGAAAAAACCTGCTCCAATAGATGAGACAGATTTTTAAATAAAGATCCTCCTTGATATAAGCTGACATAGCTTTAGACTTAGTGTAATGTTATTGTGGATGATGTTGTGGAAGTGTCTCTGCCTTTTGGCTTAGCAAAGACTACACAAAATTTATGTAGCGAGGAGGGATCCCTGCTGGAGTGCCCAAAGGGAACTCCAGCTGGATGGCCAGTTTGTACCTGAAGAATAGAGTTTGAGCCATGATAATCCCTGGAACAAGGGACTATTAGAATGTGGTAAAACCAAAAAGAAAGTGCATTCAAATTTCAAATTGCACTTTTGTTTTTTCCTCCTCACCTTCTAAAAATCATAACGCTTTTAGTTTTTCAACAACAAACCTATATGAGGGCTTGTTTTATGCACTACCAAGTTCACACTGTAATTACATCAGTACTTTCACGACAAAATCTACGGCAAAACCAAATTTTTTAATTTTAAGCAGCTTCCGTTTCTATGCAGTGCACATTTTGCTAAAAATGACACCTTATCTTTATTTTGTAGGTCCATACGATTAAAATGATACACACCTTATTCAGGTTTGATTTTGTTTTACTTCTGTTAAAGAATTATAACTTTGTGCCCAAAAATTAGTACATTTAAAATTGTCCTCTTCTGACCACTATAACTTTTTTATTTTTTTTTGTATACGGGGATGTGTGGGGGCTCTTTTTTGTGCCGTGTTTTGTCGTTTTTCTTGGTACCTTTTTTGTTTTGATGGGACTTTTTGATCACTTATTATACATTTTTTAGGCTATACAAAATGATAAAAAATTACGCAAATTTTGGACTTAGGTATTTTTCTTTTTACATATACGCCATTGACCGTGTGGTTTAATTAACATTATATTTTTATAGTTTGGACATTTACGCACGCAGCAATACCACACGTTTGTTTATTTTTGTTTACATTTTTTTACTTTTATTAGGGAAGGGGTTAAATCACATTTAATAACTTTTTTTTCACTTTGTTTTAGTTTTTTTTACACTTGTACAGCCCCTATAGGGGACTATAACATGCAATCTTCTGATTGCATACACTGATCAATGCTATGCCCTACGCCCACGGCTCACAAATCATTCATTTCCCGTGGGGAGAATGTGCAGCGCTGTGGCTCACAGTTAACCCTTCCCCCACTTTTTTGGGGGGCGGGAGAAGCAGAGCAGCACCCGTGGGTCACATATGACTAGTTCCCCGATGTGGGGACAGCATTCCCTTATGTGGGGACTGCGAGGTGAGAAGCTGACAGTGTGCCTGCGGGGGAATCATGATAGCGCTGCTGCTGACATGTTACTAATTCCCCTGCCATGGGGACCATGCGCCTGCGGGGGGAATCATGATAGCTAGTTCCCCTAATTCCGCCCGTGGGCGCACTGTCCCTATGGCGGGCAAGGGGTTAACTGTCAGCCGCAGTGCTGATACAGGGTATTCAGTACCCCCGCTGTAATCCATCCCCCCAATGTTCTCTTATACTGTGAGCTGTGGGTGCAGGGCTAGCTGACAGCAGGAGGAGACATCCATCCTCCTGCTGTCATCTTGTACTGTGAGCCACGGGTGCAGGCCTGACACGCAAAGCGAGCGCGAGTCCCCCATGAAGCTTCAGCTATCACAGCAGGAGACATCCTGCAACGAACAATGTTTGGGGATAAATATATGTCACATGACATTCGCGCACACCCTCCCCCCCCCCAGCCCCCACAGTAACCAATGGTAGGGGGTGGGTGTGTGAGTGTCAGCGAATGTGATGGGGCTATGATGCTCAAGCACTGAAAAGTGCTGAGCCACTCTATCACATTCTATGGCAAAACACATTCTACGGCACCACATCGGCCGTTGCTAGGTGCCGGGCCGACCCGCTATGATGTGGGGTCAGCATGTGACCCTGTGTAAGGCTGGGTTCACATCATGTTTTCTCCCATACGGGAGCGCATACGGTAGGGGGGAGCTAAAACCTTGTGCTCCCGTATGCATTCGTATGCGCTCCCGTATGTAATTCATTTCAATGAGCCGGCTGGAGTGAAACGTTCGGTCCGGTTGGCTCATTTTTGCGCTACATGCGCTTTTTCCCTGGACCTAAAACTGTGGTCAACCATGGTTTTAGGTCCGGTTGTAAAAGCACATACGGCGCAAAAATGAGCCGATCGGACCGAACGTTTCCCTCCGGCTGGCTCATTGAAATTAATTACATATGGGAGCACGTACGAAGGCATACGGAAGCGCAAGGTTTTAGCTTCCCCCTGCCTTATGCGCTCCCGTATGGGAGAAAACGTGATGTGAACCCAGCCCTTATAGCAAGGGAGCGGGCACAGGACGTACTGGTACGCCCTGCATCCTTAAGAGGTTGATGGGAAAAGGTGGGTGATTCAAACTTTTATTAGGGAAGTGGTTAATTCACATTTATTAACTTTTCTTTTTCTTTTTTTTAATACTTTTTCTACACCATTTTTTTTGTCCCCATAGGGGACTATTACATGCAATTATTGGATTGCATACAGTGTTCAATGCTATGCCATAGCCTGCTGAGGCTTCCTGGAGCATTGAGTCAATGATCGGACAGCAAGAAGGCAGGTAAGGGCCCTCCCACCATCCTCTCAGCTGACCGGGACACTGCGGTTTTTACCGCAGTGGTCCCACTCAGCTCCGCTGAGCTGACGGAAATACATAGGATGAATGACTAGGGTAACATTTAGGATTATTTAAAAAGAAAAGTATACATTCAGCAAAAAGCGATTGTTTCTAGGTGTTTACCATGTAGCGTTGATATATTTACAGTACTAATAATGTGAATATCAAAGGGTATTGGAGTAACCATTTAATTCTTACTGTGCTTAGCTTGTATGGTTTGCATGTCGTGCAGCTGGGATATTGTTAGACAATGGAGTATAAAGATTAATGGTCTGTGATTAGTTTTTCCTTTAGGAAATCATTATCTGGGAATTTCTGCTGGAAATGTCTGTGTTTCTCATCAGACAGAATGACTACATATGGATAGGTGGATAGTATGGGCATCATCATGTCACCATCCATCCCTTTACATTTAACAAGCCAGTCTCAGATCTTCAGAAAGAAGCTAGCAGCTCCCACATCAAAGTCTCGTTTTCCCTGTCATACTTGATAGAAAAAAAATATGTCTTGCCTTCCCTTTAAGTGACAGGCTAACATGGCCAGGTCATAAAGCCAATCTCCAATTATGTGACAGAATCTTGTCACCTAAAACTGGCAGACATGGAATGCCACATCTCACAGTTATGTTAGGGATTTTTCCTTTCAGTATGAACACAGAACACACATTGCATTGGTGGTAAACCAAATAATACTTCATTCTGTACTGTGTAACGTCTGCCCAGTTATTAGTCTCCTGGTCATTAAGCACTAATAATCCTATATCATAAAAATACTCCAGCAATGGATACGGTTGTGGGTGAAGTGCACAATACTGGAACCTTGTTTCCAAAGCTTACGGTCTAGTCAGATAAGTAAAGAGAATTTTTTCACAATACAAAAAGCCAGCCTGCACTTACCTAATGTATTTGTTACAGGCAATTAAGGGTTACATATATGACCAAAGGAAAAGCAATGGAGGCTAGGATTGAAATACATAGGACCTAAGTATTATTCGGGATCTCTGTCAATGCTATTGTTCAATGTCAGCAAGGATAAGAGTATGGATACAAGTACTTTGCTGCAATTCAGAACCTGGTGGGTTTCTGGTTGGGACTGGTCAACTAATTGTGTCTAAGATGCTACAATAGTCAGTCTATAACCCACAGTTGAGAACTGTAGAAAGGTTGAGGAACAGGAAGATCCCACCGAGAGCCAGTCAGTGAGGCAGCCTGTGCCCTTTTGGGACTGTGAGTAACAATAACACTCACCTTGTGTCTAAGTAAAGACGTATTTAGAAGCTGAGGGACCTTCATAATGTCAGGGTGTATCTGTGCTCTAGCCAGACAAGTCATGTATTACCTATGAAAAATCAGGCATTGAACTATTAGACTGAAATTTTTATTGAGCTAATTCAGTTGAGGATAAATAGTTTTTAGCTAGCCCTTTGTTGTCTGCCTGTTTCCTACTCTAGCCATCATCCACACTACACAGCTCAACCTTATGCAAACTGCAGCATGCCTACTGCAGCCAAGCATTGCGACAGGACGCATCCGTGGGAATCCCTTGTGCCCGTAATTAATGACCATGCTGTGGAACTGCATTGCCCAGATTGCCCACAGGTGACCGATTCCATCAAGACCAAAGCAAGTGGCATCCAATCAGGCTTTCTAGCAGGACCCTGTACTGCCATGTATAGCAATGTGACCACTGCAGCCAATCACTGGCCTTGTATAATACATTGCTGAGACTATTGACTGGCTGTAATCACATGGGTATGTTGTTGGGGAGAACTGAAGAACTGGAAGTTTTGTTTCCCTTTTAGTCATAGAAACGATAGCCAGCATCAGTAATATTGGGGTTTTTAGTTTTTTTGAGAATCGTTGGCTTAAAGGGGTACTCCCACCCTAGACATCGTATTCCCTATCCATCTCGGGGGTCCCCCCGCAGTATTGCATGCGGCACCCACCTGTTTTTTGTGCGGAAGCGCTGGAGGGTCTGAGTCGCGACTACGAGAACGGAAGTCCGTGACGTCAGGATTCCGCCACCGTGTGATGTCACACCAGTCCCCTCAATGCAAGTCTATGGGAGGGGGCGTGACGACCGTCACGCCCCCTCGCATAGACTTGCATTGAGGGGACGGGCGTGAGACATTTCAGACTGAGACATTGCAATTTCAGATGCTCAAACAGAAAAACAGAAGCCTATCAGCCCTTTGATCAATACTTTGTCACATCAAAACCTTCATACACACACATACATACATATGTGACTGCTCTCAGACACTTCTCTTACAATGCTGCTGTATTGCGAAATGCCATGTTTAAGTCTACTGTCCCCTTAAGAGACTTTTTGTGAAGATAAGCTGACATAAATTCTTGGAAATATTTAACTTATGGGAGCCATATGTCTCAATATGAAGTCAAGCAAGAAATGAACTCCCATCACAAGATCCTTATTATAAGATCAATTTTTGTAAATTGAGAGTAAACGTTAAAAAAAAAAAAGCTTTCTTTTTTTCACCGCTCCAGTCTGCTTCTATAATATAGCAGTTGGTTATTAGACTGGAACGTGGCAGGGTTAACGCTGCACTGACCCCATGGCATCTCCCCTCATTGGAAAGCCGGGCTGAGCTCCTGTCTATCCGCAGGACTCCCGTGGTTTGCAGTTCAGTGAGGCGGAAAACACAGAAAGAGACAGAAGACTTAGAGGTTCACAGAAAATGGCAGCTCTGAAACTACGGTGTCAGATTGGTAAGCTGGGCATGGAGTAGGCGCTGCACCCGCGGTGTCAGGGGAGACGAGGCATAGCTCAGCGCTGAGGAGGAATATCACAGACTGCTCTACATTGGGTGACATGGTTCAACGCAACATTTGGTTACATTATCACTGGTCAGATACAGGGCAACACAAGGTCACTGAGAATTGCGTCACCC
This sequence comes from Hyla sarda, assembly GCF_029499605.1. Lineage (NCBI taxonomy): Eukaryota > Metazoa > Chordata > Amphibia > Anura > Hylidae > Hyla > Hyla sarda. The sequence continues at coordinate 121,679,255 of NC_079194.1, read as the reverse complement.
AGAACCAGTCTGTCTTGGTATAAAGCTCTAGACATTGAAAAGTATCTAAGCTTATTGGGAAAGATTTATCCAGGAGTGTGGAAATAAAAAAAAAAAAAAAAAACTACTTGTCCAAGGGGAAAACAGAAGCACAATCTACTTGTCCCTCATGACAATCCACTTGTCCTGGTACATGAAATAATTTCTACCAAAACAGTATGTCAAAAAGGTCTTAATAGAATAGAATAGAAACTTAATAGGCCGACCTAAAAATACTTTAATGCAATCAACAAATGCAATGTAGCATGTAGAGGGGAGCGGAAGACCTCCGCATTATGAGGTATCATTTTGACACACATCTCCAGTTGATAGTTGGATCTCTGAGCTCAACCTTCTTTGGTCAGAGGGGGAGTTGAGGGGCCATGTTTGGCTTGTAGAGGGCCCAGACCTCCTTGGTTCATCGCTCTTTGCGTGTGTGACCAGTAGGTGGTATAAATCATATATATCCTCAGGACAAAGCATTACAGTGCAATTTTTACAGAAATGTGTGTCTATAAAGCAGTGTTTCCCAACCAGTGGACCTCCAGATGTTTCAAAACTACAACTCCCAGCGTGACCAGACAACCATTGGCTATACTTGCATGCTGGGAGTTGAAGTTTTACAACAGCTGGAGACACACTGGTTGGGAAACATTGTTATAAAGTCTCCATAAGGTATCTCAGCTGTGGGGAGGGGGGGGGGGAGTTGTTTCCAATTAGGCCTCACATTTTCCTAGCAGCCCCAGGATGACATTTTCACACTCTTTTTAAGTAAATTTTAAGTAAATTTTTGATGACATCTTCTTCTGTTATCCCTGATTACTGCGGTCATACAGAAGCTGGAAGATTTAGAATGTCTGAAGAAAATACATGGCAGAGCCGATTCTGTACAATAGTGCAGGTATGCATTTGGTGCATACATATAAAACCGCAGTACTGACATAGACTGGGACATAATTACTGTCCCAACCATCCTATGCTTCCTTCCACTGGGCCCACATCACATCAGTCACGCGCCTGCACCTCGCAACCTCCCGGCAGCCTCTGTTTATTTAAGGTGGCTGCGGGCCCCTCACTGATGCGTTGTGTGCCCAGTCTGGAGCAAGTAGAAGGATGCACGGAACAGCTGTTGGGTGAAGCGGTAAGCAAAGGATTTGGAGCACTTGCCCCAAATCTTTTTGCATAGCGACGCCACTGAGTTAACTGTGGAGTGGGCGGGTGGGTCCTTTCCGTGGCCGGGTCTGAATCGATCGGCCGGTTAGTCTGCCCCTGGAGGGGGTTATTGGTTTTTGGAACTGCATGTTCTGGCAGTGTGCAGAGGAAGAGTTAACCAGTTGCCCATAGCAACCAATCAGATTGCTTTGTCAATTTGTAAAAAAAGGCCTCTGAACAATAAAAGAAGCAATCCAATTGGTTGGTATGATAAATAATTTGTAATATTGTCTGCCGAGATTGTGTATCTAAGGCTAGCTTGACACTACCCTTAGGAGCCGCCCCGTTATAGACCCGTTATTATGTAATAACAGATCATGCAAAAACGGATTACAAAACTTCATAACGGATCACAACGGATATTTACGGATATTCTGCTAAAATAAGACATGTTGCATCCATTACTGTCAGTTATTTCATCCGTTAAAAATCTGTTATTGTCTGTTAAATTTAACCCCCTCATTTCCCTGTGGGACTTCCTGGTTGTGAGACTTTATGGAGCATGCTCAGTAGCAATAACGGGTCATAACGGAATATGAAATAAACGGAGCATAACAGATTCTATTTGTGGACATCCGTCATCCATAGACTTCAACATTAAATTAATAACAGCTGTTATTCGTCTGTTATTTTTGACGGGGAAAAAATTAGTGCAAGCACAGTCATTTCTCCTGTCAGAATAACGGGCAAAACCAATAACTGACAGTAACTAATGATAAAGGATGTAAAAAGAAACCCATTGAAATTAATAGGATCATTTATGACCCGTTATCAGGAGACCATAACCCGCATGATTTAGAGGCTATAACGGGAATTGTGAAAGAGCCCTAAGCCTATTGGGGTGACCCAGTACAGAATATAGCATACTGCCCTTCCTTTGTCGCAGATGTTGCCTTCAGTGTCCGTCTTGGGCCGACATTACTCAGGACTCAATATACAACAATGTTGTGCTATGGTTAATGTTCTGGTATTTTCTATGTGCCTGTTGCTTAAAAGCCTGTAAAACCTGTTGGTAGGGGAATGTGCATGAAACAAAACCATGTGACTTGTCAGCCCAATGGAATCCTCCAAATCGGCCCCTTATATAGTGTGGTAGAAGTTCAGAGGTCAGACTAGTTCAGTTTAAGCTGAGGTACAGTTTGGAAAAAGTTTGAAGAGAGAGTGGGAAGTGTTCTGAGGAGGCCTCAAGTCTAATCCTGCAACCACACATCTTCGAAAGCAAATCCCCTGAGGTAAACGTCAAAGCCTATTGGTAAGCACTAAAGTCCCGGGGATCCAAGTCAGTCTAATGCAGTCATAGAACTCAGTCATACAAGTCAGTTATTCAAGTCACTAAAGTCAGCGTGGGTTGCCATTCAGCAAGTCAGTGATATACAGAACAATCAACTACAAGTCCCAGCAAGCTGATAAGCTTCCAATGTTCACCCTGCACCTCCCTTTGTACCAATCTGAGTTGTAACAGATTTTACCACTTATCCTGCCTCAGTAAAGTAATTTTTTCTGTAAGCTGGCCCAGGAGAAGCTGGCTCAACGGTGTTTAGGTTAACAGTGCCCTGGCATCATGAAAAGGTTAATTTGCACATTAACCTCACCCACCACCACCACACTATCATGTGCTATACTGTCTGCTGGGCCTGTGACAATGACTGTGTTCTTCTGTTCATTCATTATTTGTAGCAGAAAAACGTGATTCAAACTGCCATGAAGGATCCCATCAGCATTGAATGAACCCTATTGACTTATGATGTGGTCCTTTGGAATACACCAAAATGTCTATTTTGTTGTAAAAATAATGCTGTATGCTGGGCCTTCAATGCAGATGTGAACAAAGGCCGTGTCTGTTACTGTTAATGCTGACTGCTGAGTTGCTTGTCAAAGACAGTTACGTAAAATATTGTCTACTGAGTAAATGTATCTAAACATACCATGTATTATTGCCTGGTGACCAAGTGTATCTAAACCTGTCAGGTTTGATATTGTGGACTGAGCCTGTCTAAGCCAGTGTTTTCCAACCATTGTGCTTCCAGCTGTTGCAAAACTACAACTCCCAGCCTTCGGCTGTCTGGGCATGCTGGGAGTTGTAGTTTTGCTACAGCTGGAGGCACATTGGTTGGAAAACATTGATCTAAGCCTATCGTGGGATTTTGCCTTCCGAGCTGCTGTATCTCAGCCTATTTTGTGTGATACTTTATGATGTGCTGATGTATGGTTGTTGGTGCAGGGATGTCTCAATACCTGAAGAGGGTCAGAAATAAATTTTCCATTCTACAGTAGGTTGGTCTGTTTTTATTTTCAGTTGTTATAAAAAAATTTCCTTCCTCTGGATCATCCTCAGTGTTTTCCATCTCGTATGTCTAGCATCTAGTATCTACTATACAGTCTACAGATATAACAGAAAATACTGAATCTGCCCATAGAGAATACTATACACAGTGTACATTTAAACTTATACAAGATGCAAATACAGTATAACATGTACAGTCTTTATCTAAAGAATGCGCTCGCCCTACCAAAATCTCAAATCGCAGGACTTTTTAAGCCACACACCCATTCTGCCCTGAAACACGTTATATATTATTTTTTCTCTTTTTATATTTTATTTTTTAAAGCACAAAATCTCTATCTTTTTGTTCAGTCTCATGAAAACCAGGACTGTACAGTACGGTCTCTATGTATACAATGTATAAACAATATATACAGTATATATTGTACATGTAGAGAACATTATACATCAATGTCATGCAAGTATATTGTGCATGGTATTTTAAAAAACATTTGGAACATATATACAGGGACTGATCAGTTCAAAGAAGGGAGCAGTCATGGGGGCAGCGGGACTGTTATCTACTGTCTGTTCATATGTACAAGATGGATATTGTATCAGAGGCATCGGGACAAATGATGTGTTACAGTGTATGAGTGGCCTGTGTGACATGTATATGTAGTGAGATGTCATCCACCATCAGCAGGAGATCCACCTCCCTCGCTCTGCTTCCTGATGGGGCCCTCGGGTTAAACATTTTGGGTTTCACTTATTGAAAATGACCTGACTGACGTATGATAAATGCGCAGCCAGGCAAGATTTATGGCAGCAGCCAATTTGACTTGTGCTGCGGGGCCAGGATCCATGTGCGGTGATCATGTGACTGGTTTACACCTTGTCTGTTGTTATCAACTCTGGTACAGAGTGTTCGGGATCTGCCCAGAGGGTCAGGACATCTTGTGGATTTTTTTGACAGAGATTTACATAATTGAGATACTGGGCGACGTTGTTGTGTGGTTTACCAAACAAGAACGTTCCAATAGCAGCTCAGGAAATCAGGTTTTAACCCCATAAGGTAAAAAAAAAAAAATATGCATACTCTTAAAATGCTTAACTTTATGTACAGTTATAGGGATAATATTTGTGTACCTATATCAAGACTGACATGCCCCAAGTCCGAGGTAAAAAGCTTCAGGTCAAGGCCTGTTAGGCTGGGTTCACACCACGTTTTTCAAATACGGTTACCGTATTCGGTTTTCCGCTAAAAAACGTATGGCAAAAACCGTATGCAACCTTATACAACCGTATGACTCCTATTTAAAACGTATACGGTTTTTCCCCGTACGGTTCTATCCGTTTGCATCAGTTTTTGACAACGGTTTTGCTATTTTGTTGGAATTAGTTTTCCAGCAATTTAATAAAGTTACTATTGTTCTATTGAAATTCCAATCTGCGCATGTGTCAACTCCAAAAACCGATAAGAAAAACCGTGTGCAACCGTATTCTGAAATTCTGTGTACGGTTCTCATAGACAACAATGTTAAAAGAACCGCAGACGGTTCGCATACGGTTTTCCAACCGGAGGCAAAAACGTGGTCGACAGCGTTTTTGCCTACGGTTGAAAAATCGGCAAACCCGTATCCGAGGTAAAACGGATGCAACCGTACACAACATTTGGAATACGGTTTACAATGCATTCTCTATGCATACGGTTTCGGATACGGTCGTATGCGTTTTTTTGCGGAAAACCGTATAAGGTTACCGTATTTGAAAAACGTGGTGTGAACCCAGCCTTAAACACACTGGGAAAAACATTGGGAAAGAGTTATCGGTTCCCATCTTTTGGAGGGGAAGGTAGTAGTTAAGAAATAGACATTATTTACTTTGTATAGCAGAAATGTATCCTAAAGAACACAGAATTCCGCTACAGTGCGCTCATAAAATATAGTGTTCAATTAATGCCGCAGTTGGTATGCAATAGTGTTACATGATGCCCTTATGCCTAGACCTGTGAATCAAGTTTTCTAAGAAAACAAATATTTTAAAATATACCAGTATTTTCAAAAGAAAAAAAGAAAAAAAAACAACCTTACCCTTCAGATTGGAGACAATGGGGGACATTTATCAATATTGGTGAGGTAGTAAAGATATTACACCTGTTTGCTTGGTGTATTGTTTGCAGAGGTGCTCAAAATTTACTAAAAAGGTGCACCAATGGGACCAGGGGGCTGCAGAGATTGGTGTAAGCTTGTGCTCTGGCATAGACACATTTGTAAGTGTCCTATTAGGTGGTAGAGGTTTGCGCAAAAAAGTAGGCTTTGCGCAAAAAAAAAAACACTTCTAAATTTAATTTGGGCAAATAATAAATACAGCTCCACTGCAAAAAGTGGTGTATGGTGCACCAAACAGCAGAAAAATTTGAAAGATGTTCTACCAACAATTGCGCCAAAAAATGCACCAAAAATGCAATTAAGCTAAATTTGCAATGACATTTAGAACATTGAAGTGGTGGAAAGCTAAGGATAAATTTCCCCAATGTACCGTATATCACGGCGTATAAGACGACTTTTTAACCCCGAATTTTCTTCTGAAAATTCGTCTTATACGCCGGGTATTGAGGTCCGGGATAGGAAAACTTCTGATTATCTGCCCAGGCCGGCTCCCATGTGTGGCTGCAGGCGGGGGCCGGCCAGAGCAAGTAAAAACTAATACTGTATACTAAAAACCAGGGGGCCTCCAGCTGTTGTGAAACTACAACTCCCAACACGGCAAAGGCTGTCCGGGCATGCTGGGAGTTGTAGTTTTACAACAGCTGGAGGCCCCCTGGTTTTTAGTATACAGTATTAATTTTTACCTGCTCTGGCCGGCCCCCGCCTGCAGCCACACACTGGAGCCGGCCCGGGCAGATAATCATATGCCGGACATCCCTGTGTCCCGAAAAATCTTTTCGGGACATAAGGATGTCCGCCGGTCACTTACCATTCCCCGGCGGTGCGTGTCCTCCTGCGATCCTCCTTCGGTCCTCCTGCGGTCCAGTCCTCCGTCTCTATGGTTGTACGCACGGGACGTCAGTGACGTCACGTGCCTACAACCATAGAGGCAGAGGAGCGCAGGACCAGGAGGACCGCAGGAGGATGCGCCGACCGGGGCCTGGTGAGTGACCGGCCTTGCTATCTTAAGTGATCCGGTCACTGCTCCCCGGTCCCAGCACCTACTGCTATGGTCCATGGGCCATAGCAGTAGATGGTGACCCGGGCCGGAGGAGCGGTGATCGGAACACTGTGGGGCAGACCAGTACAGACATACAGCCTGCAGCCATACACTGTATATGGCTGGAAGCTGTATGTCTGTTGGGGGGAGCTGCCTACTATTGTGGGGGAACTGCTGACCTAATGTGGGGGGGAGCTGCCTACAAATGTGGGGGGAGCTGCCTACTATTGTGTGGGGGGAGCTGCCTACAAATGTGGGGGGAGCTGCCTACTATTGTGGGGGAACTGCCTACTATTGTGGGGAAACTGCCTACTATTGTGGGGGAAATGCTGACCTAACGTGGGGGAATTGCCTACAAATGTGGGGGGAGTTGCCTACTATTGTGGGGGAACTGCTGACCTAACATGGGAGGAGCTGCCTACAAATGTGGGGGAGCTGCCTACTATTGTGGGGGGACTGCTACTAATGTGGGGGAGCTGCCTACTAATGTGGGGTAACTGCTGACCTAATGTGGGGTAACTCCCAACCTATTGTGGCGGAGCTGCCTACTATTGTGGGGGAACTGCCGACCTAATGTGGGGGAACTGCCTACCTAATGTGGGGGGAACTATACTGCCTACCTAATGTGGGGGGAACTATGCTGCCTACCTAATGTGGGGGAACTATACTGCCTACCTAATGTGGGGGGGAACTACACTGCCAACCTAATGTGGGGGAACATGATGCCTACCTAATGTGGGGGGAACTACAAGGTACCGTACATCGCGGTAGGAGGGGTAGTCTTATATGGCGAGTATATCCCAAACTCTATATTTTAACTGTAAAAGTTGGGGGTCATCTTATACGCCAAGTCGTCTTATACGCCGGCATATACTGTAATTTTGGGGCTTTTACAACTGTTATTGAGCTCCTGGGAGTCCCCTTCATTATACACAGCTATTACTCATTCTCTTCATTTCAGAGGCTGGTACCAGAGCTTGGCTGTTAGAACACAGACATTGAATTCTTTCCTTTATTTCTCTGGCCAATCAAAGCACCTACTACTCTCTGCTATGCCATTACATAGTGCTGGAAAAAGTGAATTGAACAGGCTAGCACTGTGCTGGGGGATGATATACACAGTACAGGATTATAGATGTCCTATGTTTGTGGGTTGGGGTGGGGGATGTGATTGATACATTGATTCACTCTTAGGGTACGTTCACACAAGCGGATCCACAGCGTACTTTACTCTGCGGATCCGCTGCTGAAGGACCCTCTGTATTCTGCCTTCACATGTGCCTGCTCGTAGCAGCAATACGCCGCTACGTGCAGACACACTGAAACAATGTGCGAGTCGCCTCACATGCGCGGTGTACTCGCACACATCACGGCGGCTCCCCCTGCTCAATGAGCCAGGCCAAGAGCTGCCGCGATGTGCGAGTATACTGCGCATGCGCACGGCGACTCACACATTGCACTGTGTCTGCTCATAGCGGCGTATTGCCGCTACGAGCAGGCACATGTGGAGGGAGAATACAGAGGGTCCTTCAGCTGTGGATCCGCAGCGAAATGCACTGTGTGATCCCTCAACTTACAATGGCCTCAACATACAATAGTTTCAACATACAATGTTTTTTTCTGGACCATCGTAACTTGAAACCAGACTCAACATACAATGCTACGGACAATCCAGATCCGTGAAACGTGTCCCAACTGGAGGAACTGACCAATCAGAATGGGCATTTTACTGGTAAATCACCTGTATTACTGAAGTGCATGCACTGACTGGCTGTCTGATAGCGCCGCCTACAGTACAGGGAGAAACTACCAGTTCTGTACTACTCCTTACCTGTGCCAGGGTTAGCTGCTCCTTTGGACACCAGTGAGGACGGCTCCATTTGGGACACTGTGTGTACTGTATAGGACCCTGAAGAAGCTCCTGTCCTCTACATAAACCATTGTTTCCCAACCAGGGTGCCTCCAGCTGTTGCAAAACTACAACTCCCATCATGGCCGGACAGCCGTTGGCTGTCCGGGCATGCTGGGAGTTGTAGTTTTGCAACAGCTGGAGGCACCCTGGTTGGGAAACACTGACATAGACAGCGATTTACAGCTTCCAGCAGATCTTTCTTACTTTTATATGTAAGGATCTGCTTTATCTCTATTAGTTATCTACTTATTTTTCTTTAATCCTCACTTTTTCCTATTTTTGGATGACATTTTGGGGGCTTTAGAACCAATTACCAGGTTTCCATAGAGTTATGGTCTCAACATGCAATGGTTTCAACATACAATGGTCGTCCCGGAACCAATTAATATTGTAACTTGAGGGAGCACTGTATAACAAAAACACATTGCCATGCCTGTCTGTGGGGTATTGTAGCTTATCCTCATTTATTTCCAGAGAGCTGAGCTGCGATAAGACACGAGCCATGAACAGATGTGGCGGTATTTCTGAAGCAACCATCTTTCTCTAATCCTGGACAACCTCTCTAATTTACATGGTATTTGGTGTAAAGCGAAGGAGGAGAACAGAAAGCAAACAGATTAACTCCATGCTGCTTTTGCCCTGGGTCAGATTTGCACCCAGGGCCGTGGTGCTATAAGGCGCCGAGTTCTAACTTTGATCCACCATGCTGAACACCACGTGTGCACATATTCATCTGAAATATGTCAGACTTGATAGATTTACCTGTTCTGTTTTCTGAAGTGTGAGGTGAGACATTGTTCTCTCCTGTTTAAAATATCGAAGCAGCTGTGCTCTCCATGGCATGAGGAGATGGTGCTATTGTGTATCAAAGTTTTCTACTGTGTTGGGTTTAATGCCACCAGTTCCAAGTCTGGGCTGAGACTGCTGAATTAATCTGTAAGTGAAGCTACAATTACATTTTGTTGTGTTTTCAGCCCCCTTCACAACACCCTGGAGTTTTGAATAAAACCTACTAAGCGGATCTGTGCACAACTACCTTGTGGGCAACACACTACAAAAGTTATGGAGAAACGGACAGTTGGTTCTAGTGTTGAGCAGCATAGGCCATATTTTCGAATTCGCGATATTTTGCGAATATATGGATGAATATTCGTCATATATTTGCTAAATTCGCATATTAGTAAGATTCGCGCTATATTTTCGCATATGCGAAAAATCTCGTATACGAAAATTTGCATATGCGAAAATTTATATATGCGAAAATTAGCATATTCAAATTTTCCCATATGCGAAAATTCGTACGCCAGTCTCACACAGTAGTATTAGAGCCTTCTTTAGACCACACAAGCTGGAAGCAGAGAGGGATGATCACTGTGATGTGTACTGTGAAAAATAATAATAATAATAATATTCGTAATTACGAATATATAGTGCTATATTCGCGAATATGCTATATTCGCAAATAAAATTCGCATTGCGAATATTCGCAAGCAACACTAGTTGGTTCAACCGCACTAAACCCAATACAAAGGGTTATAATGAAGGTGAACTGGATTACAATGAAGTATCACTTACCTGGATCCACAATCTCGTTCCGGAGATACCCAGTGTATCTGCCTCTATTGCTAATAGCCGGCTTCGTGCAACGTAGGCAGAACTCGACATGCTGGGTATCCCGGGTTCCTCCTCCAGGATGTAAAGCTGGCGGCAACAGTATTGTGGATCCAGCTAAGTGATAATTATTAATTGTAATCTGGGTCACACTGTACGAACACATCAGAGAAGGCGGGGACCGGCCACCATTGGAACAGCAACTGTGAGGAATTGGGGCAATTGAATTTGCTTTGTTTAAGAGGATACCCCTGTGAGCTATGTTTAAATAAAATTAGAGAACCCTTTAATGCCAAGTGGTTGAGAAACTACCTGGGCATTAAAGGATTCTCTAATGGGATTGCCTTAAAGGAGTAGTGCAGTGAAAAAAAAGGATAGAGAATAAGAATTATAGATCAGGGGGGTAAGACTGCTGGGAGTGACCCCCGCAATTTCTTGAGCGGGGCCCAGGCAGTCTGCCAGAAGTGGCCATTCTGACCGACACACCCCCTCCATATATTTCTATGGGATACATGGAAGGGGTGTATCGGCCGGGGTGGGGGTCAGTACGCCCCCTTCCAGACGACTGCCCGGACCTTATTCAGGAGATCGAGGGCTCCCAGCCGTCTGACCTCCCACAATCTATAACTTATCACCTATCCTTTGGATAGTGGATAATTTATATTTCACTATAGAACTCACTTTAATAGTATTATGGTCTGTGCAGCTGTGAGTCTACAGCTTCAATTTTTTATTTTTTATTTTTTTTACTTGGAAGCCCCATGGAGCTCCCATACACACTTCAAAATGTTTGTGAGTGGCATCACACGATTCAAGGCTTGCACAGCCAATGTTGCCCTTTGCACTCTTTTGCCAGTGTTAGCTGCTCTGTGGCTCTCTTCATACCAACACATTTTTAGTGTGGAATTAAATGAATGCTTCTCATCTCTGTGTAGCTTTATGAGTTGGGCAGGAGCATTATAGACCTGCCAGTCTATGGCCGGTATGATATAAAACTATATCTCTAAGGAGCCTCAGCATTTTCCTCCATCCAGCCGTGTCAGGATATCCATGCAGCCCTCTTACCATGCCAATGAATAATAGAAATGTCAGGAATTTTTTGTGACCTGGATAAATGGGCTATTTTGGCGAGCAAGAGGGGGGGGGGCAGGCTCCTGTCGCTGCCACTCACACCCTCTGCTCTGGTGACTTATGGATCTATCACTGAGATGACAGGAACGTAATAATCACCGCTGGGCTGGAAGGTTACACTGATCTATCAAATCATTAGTGATTGTCGCGGTGGCCTTTAACACTCTCCAGACCTCCGTTATTTGTACTGAGTGCCCGGGAACACCGAAAATCAAATGTCACTGCTAAATAGACACACAGGGATCCACAGGATGGCAACAAGAGGACAGGAAACCTTATTTAAAGAGCTCCCTCCCCAATATGAGAACATCCCCTGGATAGTTTTCGTCTATCCAATGTGAACACATTCTAGTTGCCGCGATTATCACCCAAAAAATCTGTGTCTTCCACACTGGGGTCCTGTATGGTAAAATTGTCTTTTTTATGTTCCATAAATCCTTGGCTAAATACTGCACAGTTGATCTTTAGTAATATCAGAAAGCTGAGTTTCATGTAATTGTGGGTATAACTGCAGTGTCCCAGCACAATGGTCTAGCTACTATCCTAAGAAAGTTGTCAGGTGGCTAAGAGTAAATTGTTTTCGTAATGCATAAATGTGTATAAGGTCCTGGAGAGTTAAAAGTGTTATCCAGGATTGCAAAAACAGAGCTGATTTGGTGTAGTAATACAGTGCAGTTCAATTGACGTTAATGGAGCCAAGTTGTAATACCACACACAACCTGAGGCTAGGTGTGGTGCTGCTTTTGGAAGAAATTTTCTCTTTGCATGCAAATGTGCTTATGCGCACTGCACCAAGTTTATTGCAGACACTGAGGTAACATGTGTAAAGGGTTAATGATGCTTTGGTAACACAAGGCTTCAAGCCAGTGAAATCTGGAAAAGGTTCCTAGTCCAACCTCTCTATCCTAGGTAAAGGGGTGGATGTAAACCTGTTAGAGCCAGGCCTGGCTTTTGCCAGAGTAGTATATTTTAGCCCAGCACTTGCGTTAAGCTCTAGTTAGCTAGCAAAGTGTGTACATTTTCTAGACCCTGCTATTGCTAGGCATACCAACACCTAGGACGCAATTCTTTAACCTACCTTGTCTACAATCAAGTTACTGTTCCTGCTTGTGTTCACGCTGTGTGGATAACGCTCTACAAGATTCTGTCTCTGTGAGGGAGAACTTTCTTTGTTAGAGAGGAGAAAGCTAAACAAGGGCCTCTCTAAATTATACTAATCTTTTATTGGCCCATAGTGGGAATTAGTGCTGCCTTTCTGCCATCATAGGGACTTCCCCACTGTCGTGTCACAAGTAGCGAAGTCTACTTTGTAATTGCACCACAGTGAACAAATTTGAGGATCCTCAACAGTTGTTTCAGAAACTACATTAATCATTACATGTCCACACGCTAGTACTGCTGCTGTAAAAGCAACAACTAAAGGAACAGTGACCAACTATCTATTCTTCTGGCTACAAAGTTGTAACACTCCAAAGCAACTTGCACCAGAAGTTTTAGTAAAGTTTTACAAGTTGTTTCATAGTTGAATCATAGTGTCCAGATGTCTCATTCCTTTAGTCAGCAAATGGAGACATCTTCACTAACCAAAGGTTGTTGTTGAGTCACCAGGAACATTGGGTTAGCCATACCACCCTGCCACATGATCTATCATACAATGGATTACGACCTTCAACAGATCTGCGCTACACTTGTTCCTAATTCCGAATAGCATAGCATTGATCACTATGATCTGCGCTCTGCTAGTAGACTCTGCTGGAGACAGACTCTATTAGCAGATTACCCTGGGGCAGACACAAAGGCCTAGTGAAGGCCTCCAGCTGCTATAGAAACCAAACAACACCCTGCAAATATGTTGCAGATATAATATCCCAACAGGTGTGGACCCACTGTGCCACTTACTTGTTCGGCTTTGAGCCAAACATGGGAGAGGAGTCTAAGTAGTCTCCTGGTAGTAACTCTTTATCCTGTTCCAGGATGCGGAAGCTGGACTTCAGCTGTTGGTGAAATTCCAGATCCCTACCAACAAACAATGATTTTAAGCATGAATAATACAAAAGATTGTTCAATAAACTGACTTTGTCGGCTGGTTGCTGGGTCTATTACACAGACCGGTAGTCTACCAATTTGGCCGATAATCACATGCTTGATATACATGTTATTTCCTTTAAGGCCCCCATGGCTCTCTTCCAGGCACAGAATGCAATCCACTTCCTCATCTGTGCCTGCTCAATGACTACGTTTACCATGATGCATTGCTCCATCCTCTGCATGGTACTTTAGAGCAGTCTGTTAACACTGCCTCGTAGCCAGCACCTACTCTAGCAGCTGCATCTTCTGTTAGCCTATCAGAGTGAGAGAGTGCTCCTACTGGTTCAATCTTTTTATTGAAAAGACATTTTTTATATGAAGAAAAGGTAAATACAAAACAACAACAAGATCCAGGTTACAATGTAAATGCAATACAGTCATATCCTAGAAAGGAAGGTATAAACAGAAAAAGGATAGAACTTCTCAACATACATAGCATCACATCATCCTGAACCTTAACCATGAGAAAAGATTATAGTGTGAGCAAGTGTTGTCTGTGAAAAGGGAGCAGAGTGCAGACAATATGAAAAAGCTAATCTACAGAGCTTTACTATTGTTAAAATATACTCTTTCCGCCAAAACGACTGTAAAATGTTGTGAATCATTATTGACATTACAGTGGAATATTTACTAGAGATGAGCGAATTATTCAAAAAATTTGATTCGGCCGATTTGCCGAATTTTCAGGAAAATTATGTTCGGTCCAAATTTATTAGCGGCGAATCACTATTTAAAATATCTATTTCATTGCTACAATAGGGGTGTAGAACACTTTGCCTTGTCATAACATTCATAGGGAGTGTGCTGTGTTAGAGAATTAATACTGTTATTCAGTATGACATTCAGATTGCAGGCGTCTCTATTAGAATCACTGTTGCAGAGTGCCACAATGACAGAGCCTGGAGGTGGCATCAGTATAAGAAGACGATATGGTGGCAGAATGACACAGCCTGGAGGTGGCGGCAGCATGAAGAGACCATATAGTGGCTGAATGGCTCAACATGGAGGTGGTGAAAGCATGAGGAGACCATATAATGCCTGACTGACACAGTGTGGAGGTGGCAACAGCCTGACAAGATCATAGGGCCTCACAATTGAAAGATTAAAAATATTTTTTAACATTTAAATTGAAGATTTCAAATAGATTAACCTTAAAAGGAAACCGAAGGGGACTGGGCGCTGAAGATCACTTACCCATCGGTGGAGGCTGCAGGACGCGATCGGCTGCGGTGCTTGGCACAGGCGGCATGTCGTGCGGCTGGCTCCCTGGATGCTACGGAAGCCAGTGAGTTGCCTAGCAACATCTGGAGGGCTACAGTTTGAGACTACTATACAGTGGTCTCAAACTGTAGCCCCTCCAGATGTTGCAAAACTAAAACTCCCAGCATGCCCAGACAGCTGTTTGGGCATGCTGGGATTTGTAGTTTTGCAACAGTTGGAGGGCTACAGTTTGAGACCACTATACAGTGGTCTCTAAACTGTATCCCTCCAGATCTTGCAAAACTACAACTCCTAGCATGCCCACACAGCTGTTTGCTGTCTGGGCATGCTGGGATTTGTAGTTTTGCAACATCTGGTGGTCCACAGTTTCGTGATCACTGTGCAGTGGTCTCTAACTGCAGCCCTCCAGATGTTGCAAAACTGCAAATCCCAGCATGCCCAGACAGCAAACAGCTGTCTCGGCATGCTGGGAGTTGTAGTTGCGCACCTCCAGCTGTTGCATAACTACATCTCCCAGCATCAGTACATGCTGGGAGTTGTAGTTTTGCAACAGCTGGAGGCACACTGGTTGGAAAATACTGAGTTTGGTACCAGAACCTAACTGAAGGTTTTCCAACCAGTGTGCCTCCAGCTGTTGCAAAACTACAACTCCCAGCATGCACGGTCTTTCAGTACATGCTGGGAGTTGTAGTTTTGAAACAGCTGGAGGCACACTGGTTGGAAAACCTTCAGTTAGGTTCTGTTACCAAACTCAGTAGTTACCAAACAGGGTACATTCACACGGGCAGGTTTACAGTAAGTTTCCTGCTTCAAGTATGAGCTGTGGCAAGTTTTTCACCGCGGCGCAAATTTCTAGTGGGAAGCTCACTGTAACATGCCAGTGCGAATGTACCCTAAAAACACTACACTACACTAACACATAATAAAGGGTAAAACACTACATATACACCCCATTACACTGTCAGCCACTGACTGTCCAGGCATGCTGGGAGTTTAGCAACAGCTGGAGGCACCCTGTTTGGGAATCACTGGTGTAGAATACTCCTATGTCCAACCCTATGCAATCCCTAATTTAGTCCTCAAATGCGCATGGTGCTCTCTCACTTCGGAGCCCTGTCGTATTTCAAGGAAACAGTTTAGGGCCACATATGGGGTATTTCCGTACTCGGGAAAAATTGCACTACAAATTTTGGGGGGCTTTTTCTCCTTTTACAAATTATGAAAAGGAAAAGTTGGGGGCTACACCAGCCTGTTAGTGTAAAAAAATAAAACATTTTACACTAATATGCTGGTGTTGCCCCATACTTTTTATTTTCACAAGTGTTAAAAGTAAAAAAAAGACCCCCAAAATTTGTAACGCAATTTCTCCTGAGTACGGAAATACCCCATATGTGGGCGTAAAATGCTCTGTGGGTGCACAACAAGGCTCAGGAGTGAGAACACACTATGTACATTTGAGGCCTAAATTGGTGATTTGCACAGGGGTGGCGCACTACAATGCTCAGAAGAGAAGGAGCACCATTGGGAGTTTGAAGAGAAAATTCAAAATTGAATGCCACGTGTGTTTACAAAGCCCCCATAGTGCCAGAACAATGGACCCCCCCCCCCCCCCACGTGTGACCCCATTTTGGAAACTACACCCCTCAAGTAATTTCCAACCCCTACATCCTGGAGGAGGCACAAGGCAAGGCTGCCCGTTGTCCCCTCTCATGTTTGCCATTGCCATAGACCTGCTGTCGGTGGATATTAGGACATCACCTACTATACTAGGCATACCCAGAGGGCCTTTGATTGAAAAAATGTTTCCTTTACATAGACTATACCTTAGTGTATCTGGCTGATGTTGGGCCATCCTTACAGTCCCTGTTGAGCCTTACCGACCCCTTTGGCTCCTTCTCTGTCATTCAGGTCAGTTTGGCTAAATAGACTTCGCTGCCTCTTACCAAACAGTTTGTGCCCCCCCCCCCCTCCTCTTTGGCAGGCCCCCTACAAGTAGTCCATGAAATCCAATAATTAGGGGTGGGGGTGACTTCTGAAGTTGAGGCCTATATTCCTGTTAACCTAGATTCCCTGTTGAAAAGAACTGTAACTCTGCTTGATTCCTAGGCACATCTTCCACTGTCCCTAGCGGGCAAAGTCAATATTTTTAAAAGGTATATCTCCCCAAATTTTTATTCCATGTGTTTCCAGTTATGATACCCAAGGGTTTCTTCTGGAAACTCGTTAATATGCTACTATCCTTTTATTGGCAGGGTAAGCCGATCAGACTCAGTCTTACACCATTACAGGCTCCGAATCACCAAGGGTGTTTAGCTGCCCCAAATATATGTATAACAATTTCTTGGCATCACAAGTGATCTATGTATGCTGGTGGTTTGATATTGATCTCAGTAATATAGCCACTTCTCTGGTGGGCGCACTTATGGGCTCCTACAAAGGTTTGGGGAGCCTGTTGTACAAATATCGTCCATCCTTCTTTACCTGTGCCCTTCAGGACAGAGAATATGGTGTGGTCGGTGGTGTCTGAAATGTTTCCAAATTTTGTACCTTCTTCAAGATCTACTTTTTAAATCCTAACTTGTCCCATCTATATTCCCTGCCTAATTTAGTTTTTTGGTGTAAGCATGGGATTAAATTCGTAATTTACGGCCAGGCTGCCAACAGAAATTTTGGCAGGATAAAAGAGGAAAAATTGGGACTCTCCGGCTGGTGCCTTGCTTTAAGGATGAGGATTGGCAAGATGCATAAAAAGGCAAATTTTATTGGAATGGTGCAACTTAAAAGTTTTGAATCCGGACTGGATTCGTCATCAGGCAGTGTATTCCAATAAAATTTGCCTTTTTATACATCTTGGCAATCCTCATCCTTATTTATCGTCCTAATTTTTCCTCTTTTATCCTGCTTCTACTCACCGGACCTAGAAGTTACGGGAAAGGACGCCGAGGCTGCCACCTCTTGCAACTCCACTCCGTAGTGAGTCTACATGTACACCAAGGTGTTGTACTCTTAGTACAACACCACATGGTAAGGTGCAACAATCTGCACAGCCTACTCCAGCAACCTGCAGTATTTCACTAGGAGCGCACCTCTTCTTTCTATTTATCTAACAGAAATTTTGGGACTCCTTACACAGCTCAAGGCCTGGGCCCCTACAGATACTGGTGATTAGAGGCTGGCCCACAGTGACATGTAGAGGCTGCAAGAAAATTTGCCCCTAAGATCAAAGCAAAGGGTCTGTTGTAAGTACATGTGGTAGCAAGGCTTGGGTTAATGTGACCATACAATTTTTTTGGATGATTGAAAGAGATTTACATGTTTATTCAGCATCTAGGGAGGCCACTCTTGGTCCAATTAAACCTTCCTATGTAGTCCACCACCTAGACCTTAATGGAAAATAACCCAAAAGGTTGGGGACCAGTAAAAACTGTATAGTTATTGGTCACTTTGAACTTGTCCAGAGTTATATCAAATTCAAGTCCTATTTCTGTCCACATACTGTCGTTCTACTAAAATACAGTATTCTCTACATGGAAGCTTTGACAAGTTAATGAAGGCAACAAAGGAGAATAACAACTGCTCTCCTCCAAGCTCAGCAAATGTAAGTAAATGAGGAGAGGTGTTAGGATTTCCAGTTTACAAGATGCCTCAACATCCACGTTTATTTCCATACAAAATAAGTGGAGCAGAAAAAAGGCAGGCCCAAGATAAGGTGAGGACCTCGATCGTGTAATATGGTGGGGGCTTTAATTAAGAGATGGAAACCTCATTGATTTTTCTCTTTAATAAGTTCATTGTGAAAAAAAAAATCTTTGAATTCTTCCAGGAAAATATGTTTCCTTTATCAGGATGAAAATTAATGACTCAATCTTGTTAAGTGAATAAAATAGCTTGTGGACCTTCCGCTCATTCATTTGTTAACCATTTCTCCAATGGTTGGATAGAAGAGAAAGCTACTATTGTAATGGGGAGGGATGAAGGTCAACCACCCAAATTACTACTATCTACTCTATGGGCGTTTTTTAACAATCTTTAATTTTTTTTTTTATTTTTTTTTTTTGCTCCTGTATCAAAGATGATTATGGGTCCTAAGAGAAGGAAGTAAGTGTATACAAGTCTATGAATTCTTTGCCTTCTGATGTGTTAAAGTTGTACAGAATTAAGAAAATATGGTTGTTTTCTTCCAGAAATGGTGCTGCACTTGTTCATAGGTTGTTTGTGCTATTGCAGCTTAGGTCAGTTAAAGTGTACCTGTCTGTCACAAAAACTTTTTATATAATCTAAATAATACCAATATATAGTATATTCGTAATATACATTGGTTAAAAATGTGCATATTTTTGTCCCTACAGCTATTGTCTTTGTGTCTCTGTGAGGAGTCCAAATACAGAAAGTGTGGGTGGACAAGCAGGGCTCTGTGCACTGAGGACAAGCGGGGCTCTGTGCACTGAGGACAAGCGGGGCTCTGTGCACTGAGGACAAGCGGGGCTCTGTGCACTGAGGACAAGCGGGGCTCTGTGCACTGAGGACAAGCGGGGCTCTGTGCACTGAGGACAAGCGGGGCTCTGTGCACTGAGGACAAGCGGGGCTCTGTGCACTGAGGACAAGCGGGGCTCTGTGCACTGAGGACAAGCGGGGCTCTGTGCACTGAGGACAAGCGGGGCTCTGTGCACTGAGGACAAGCGGGGCTCTGTGCACTGGGGACAAGCGGGGCTCTGTGCACTGGGGACAAGCGGGGCTCTGTGCACTGGGGACAAGCGGGGCTCTGTGCACTGGGGACAAGCGGGGCTCTGTGCACTGGGGACAAGCGGGGCTCTGTGCACTGGGGACAAGCGGGGCTCTGTGCACTGGGGACAAGCGGGGCTCTGTGCACTGGGGACAAGCGGGGCTCTGTGCACTGGGGACAAGCGGGGCTCTGTGCACTGGGGACAAGCGGGGCTCTGTGCACTGGGGACAAGCGGGGCTCTGTGCACTGGGGACAAGCGGGGCTCTGTGCACTGGGGACAAGCGGGGCTCTGTGCACTGGGGACAAGCGGGGCTCTGTGCACTGGGGACAAGCGGGGCTCTGTGCACTGGGGACAAGCGGGGCTCTGTGCACTGGGGACAAGCGGGGCTCTGTGCACTGGGGACAAGCGGGGCTCTGTGCACTGGGGACAAGCGGGGCTCTGTGCACTGGGGACAAGCGGGGCTCTGTGCACTGGGGACAAGCGGGGCTCTGTGCACTGGGGACAAGCGGGGCTCTGTGCACTGGGGACAAGCGGGGCTCTGTGCACTGGGGACAAGCGGGGCTCTGTGCACTGGGGACAAGCGGGGCTCTGTGCACTGGGGACAAGCGGGGCTCTGTGCACTGGGGACAAGCGGGGCTCTGTGCACTGAGGACAAGCGGGGCTCTGTGCACTGAGGACAAGCGGGGCTCTGTGCACTGAGGACAAACAGAAAATCGTGAAAATCGGCTTAAAATGGTCATTTGGCAATGGATTTTAGATTCATACTCTATAGAGAAAGAAAGATTTATGTAAAGGTGTTGTCCAGTCTTAGCCTGTTCTGAGGCTAGACCATCATTGTCTATCAGTTTTAAAGGGGTACTCCGGTGGAAAACTTTTTTTTTTTTTTATGAACTGGTGCCACAAAGTTAAGCAAATTTGTAAATTACTTCTGTTTAAAAAAAATCTTAATCATTTTAGTACTTTTTAGCAGCTGTATGCTACAGAGGAAGTTTTTTTCTTTTTGAATTTCTTTTTTGTCTTATCCATGGTGTCAGGAACTGTCCAGAGCAGCATAGGTTTGCTATGGGGATTTTCTCCTGCTCTGGACAGTTCCTGATCATCAGGTGTCAGCAGAGAGCACTGTGGACAACACAGAAAAGAAATTAAAAAAATAAAGATTTTCCTCTGTAGCAAACAACTGCTAAAAAGTACTGAAAGGATTAAGATTTTTATTATAGAAGTAATTTACAAATCTGTTTAATTTTCTGGCACGGGTTCATTTAAAAAAAAAAAGTTTTCCACCGGAGTACCCCTTTAAGGCCCCCATACACGTTACTGAAAAGTTGTCCCAACAACCCATTTTTGGCTAACCATCTAATGTGTATGGAGGCCTCCTTACTCTGCCTAAAGGATGTCGGTGAAGAGAAGGATCGGACATGGTGGATTATAACTGCCTGAACCTTTTGTATTTGGTGAGATAAGCCAACTCCAGAGTTCTTTGGCAGCGGCTTACCCCCCCTTTTCCTATTTAGAACACATGAATAATCAGCTGAGCCAAACGTTCATATGTATAGAGTGATCGGGAAAGATAGCTGTTGGTCGACTTCTTATCCCCTGGCACTCCTGCTGATAAGCTGTTTGGAGGGACGATGGTGGTTTAAAGGGGTATTCCGGGCAAAAACATCTTATCCCCTCCCATCTTATCAAAGGATAGGGGATAAGTAGTCTGACCGCTGGGACCCCCCCGATATCCCTGCAGCAGCCTGCATTCTATGCGTAGCTGAGTCTGAAGTTTCGGAAACCTCCGGGCTTCCAAGACGGGGACGTGAAGTCACGCCACGCCCCCTCCATTCATGTCTATGGGCATTGCGGACGTTACGCCCCCTCCCATAGACATGAATGGAGGGGGTGTGACGTGGCGTGACGTCACGTCCCCGTCTCGGAAGCCCGGAGGTTTCCGAAACTTCAGACGCAGCTACGCATAGAATGCGGGCTGCTGCAGGGAGATCGTGGGGGGTCCCAGCGGCGGGCCCCCCGCGATCAGACATCTTATCCCCTATCCCTTGACAGGGGATAAGATGTTTTTGCCCGGAATACCCCTTTAAAGTAGTTCAGCTTTTTCCTAGTCACTTCACTGTGACAATGCTGAAGTATTTTCACTGCTGCTACTGATAAAGAGAGTCAGATCCCCAATGATACAAATTTGGTGGCCTATCCTCAGGGGAGTCTACTAAAATTAGAATCTGGACAACCCCGTCATGCATATCTCTGCTCAGCGATAACCATGAGAGAACACGTTTACTCTGAGTGACATTGTCAGGGTATGTTTGGAGTTTCTCAATGGCTACGATGCCACGAATCAGAGACCACTGCTCTATAGTTATGATCCTGTTCATGAGTATCACACATGCTTTCTAGCCATTTCCTATTTTTAGTGAGACGCAAAGGTCTTTGAACAGTAGGTGTCATTTTGTACTCTATTGTTGGGTATCATTAGATCTTGTGTATTGTGTTTGATATCATCTGGGCTGGTGTGACGACTGTATATAATCTTGTATACATTGAACATTACTTTAATGTATTTTCTTCTGAAGAACAAATAATCTGTTTTATGCACATTTTGGGGGAGATTATTAAAGTCTGTGTCAGGCGCAGATCGAGGAGAAGTCGTGCATTTTCACGCAAACACTTGGTAGCCAGCAGGCGTAAATTGTAGTTGACATGTATGTCAGCTCCGATCTATCATAGATTTGAGGTTGCTGCATCGGGCAGCCTCAGAAGCACTTGGAATTATCCGGGGTTTGCATCTCTTTATAAATTCACTACAATCCTACACTGACAGGGGTTTTCTTCAGATGTATGAAACGCTGGTTTTGGTAAATCCATCCCATATCTTTTATTCCAAGAAGCAAAATTTATTACAGTCCTGAGGCAACGATTTTTTTTATTTTTTGTTTACCACCTGAAATTCTGCAGAGATTTCCCCATGAAATATTCTAAACGGTGAGAGTCCGAGAATAAAAGTCACGTTGGGAAACCGATCAAATACATGTTTACGGCAGAGTGAAAACTTTATGAGGAGTGGTTGTTGTGATAATATACAAGGAATGAACTCCTTTCCCAATAAATGTAATTCCATTTACACCCACTGGACCCTCTGTCCCATTTCTTGGGGTGCACCTATAATACAGAAGCAGTAACTAAGTGCAGAGCTCAGATTGGCTGGTTGCACCTATTCAAGTCTGTGAGATAAAGAAGACCCCCTGCCAGTATGATCAACAGGAGGCCTTCTGAGGTGTATACACACATTTAAAGGGGGTCTCCACTGGCCAGCCTTCAAAAGTAAATGTTCCGAATGCTGTTTTCGCACTGCAGTGGTCGGCCATGCCCCTCGTGATGTCATGACCACACCCCCTCAATGCAAGTCAATGGGAGGAAGTAAATGTTCCGAACGCTGTTTTCACGCTGCAGAGGTCAACAACGCCCCTCGTGATGTCATGACCACATACCCTCAATGCAAGTCAATGGGAGGGGGCGTGACAGCCTCCTGTTGATCATACTGGCAGGGGGTCTTCTTTATCTCGCAGACTTGAATAGGTGCAACTAGCCAACCTGAGCTCTGCACTTAGTTACTGCTTCTGTATTATAGGTGCACCCCAAGAAATGGGACAGAGGGTCCAGTGGGTGTAAATGGAATTACATTTATTAGGAAAGGAGTTCATTCCTTGTGAACGGCTGTCACGCCCCCTCCCATTGGCTTGCATTGAGGGGGCGTGGTCATGACGTCACGAGGGGCGTTGTTGACCTCCGCAGCGTGAAAACAGCGTTCGGAAAATTTACTTCCTCTGGCCAGTGGAGTACCCTTTTAAAGCAGGGAAATAGATGTTTTCATTAGCCCATGGCTAGATAGGGCTTCTCTTCAGGATTCCGGGGATACATTTTCTTATTGCCATTTCCTTTCCCTTGCACAAAAGCCAACGGTTAGAACACCCATCTTCTCCTATTTACTGCCTCCATGCCAAATTCCAGCCTAGTAGTTGGTGAGATGATCTGGATAACCCTGAGCTCTTACCATGCTGGGTAACACCTCCTGGGCACTATAGTCTAATAAGCTTCATAATAAAAAAAAGGCTTAAATCTTGGTGCTAGAAAGGGCTATTGCAATAAAAAATGTTAGTCCTTTGTTTAGCTAAGTTTATATTTACTGTACATGCCTGTTTTCCTACTGATAGATCCGCTTTAAAGAATGGTATTAGCGTCAGGTTGGGATCACTTCAATCCATCAGAACAGATCATCAATAAGATCTAATAGGTTGGGATCACTTCAATCCATCAGAACAGATCATCAATAAGATCTAATAGGTTGTTTTTTAATTCTCCCATAAGGAATAGACTCTAGTGGCAAAAGGTTGCCTTCTCCTGGACCTTTGGGGTCCATTATTGTGTCAATGGAGTATACTCTGGCGGACCAGTGTGCTTCCCTAGCTATCATTCTGACGATTTTGGGGGTCACATTAATCAGACCCCCAACACATTGATAACTGATGGTATATATGGTAATAGCAATATGTTACCAATGTGTAAGGCCTTGTTCATATTCATTCAGCGTCCTGCATATTTACCATCCAGCGTAAAAGTGCCAGATTACAAAAGCTGCATGCAGGGTTCTTTGATCTGGAGAATCCAGGCCGTGTTGCCTTAGGTCCAGCACTCTGCCCAATTTTAGCCTGTCGTCTATCCAGGACATGGTCATATCACTGGATATATTTAATGGGTACCTCTCATCAAAAAAACTTTTGATATATTATAGATTAATGTATGCAGAATAACTTTACAATTGCATGTTATTAAAAAATATGCTTCTTTCTATTTAATTTTCCACTTTGAAGAAATGACCACTAGGGGTCTCCCTACCAGTCCTGGCAGCAAGCATTTCAGACTCATGCTGGAGTCCTAAACACTACGAGCTGCCAGTCTGCTTTGTTCACAAAGGAGAACACTCAGAGCTGCCAGCCTGCTTTGTTCACAGCCTGTTTGGCTGTGAACAAAGCAGGCTGGCAGCTCTGAGTGTTTAGGACTCCAGCATGAGTCAGAAATGCTTGCTGACAGGACTGATCGGGAAAAATACAATAGAAAGAAGCATATTTTTCATTAACATGCTATTGGAAAGTTATTCAACATTCATTAATCTAAAATATATCAAAAGTTTATTTGATGAGAGGTACCCTTGAAAGCCAACCTAATACATAAAACTGGACACCCTTTTCCAACACGTTCCCCAATAGAGAATCACAGCACTGTGAAACGTGGTAATAACTAGAGAAAAAAAGGCAAAAATCGTCACAATATAGAAGGGTGATCATTTTATTTTATTTATTTTTTTTGGGGGGGGGGGGGGAGAGTGAAAATGATGTCAAGTTGAGATTTTACAAACAGTCGGAATTTAAAAATTAAACAACTAAATAAAAAAAAAAACTGAATTTTTCGCTCTTTGCACCTGAGAAGGTTTCTGCAGCCCACTGAACACTGTGCGAATGATTGGTGTCAGACGTGTAGATACCAAGGGAAAAAGGAAGAGCAAAGAATAAATCAAACCATTCTCCTGTCAAGGTGACACACATTTACATGGCCCGTAAAGGGTTAACAACCTTGGCTTGTCACACGGTGTCTTTCACGCCTGTTACCTCGGTCGGCTAATTAGTTCTGCTGTCTCTTGCTGCCGCTGGCTTTACCGATAAAAGGGGTGATTGTCAGTGGCGGCCTGCAAAGGAGGGGCGGGGAGGTGTTTGGTCCACAGCTGTTCTTATAGCAGGTGCTATACAAGGCCCGTTACCCCATCTCTACAAGTATGTTCAACATCACCCAGAATGCACAGCGCAGTGGGATAGGATGAGAACCAGCACCAGAAAAGAGATGACCAATTTTGATTCCTTCAATACAATGAATACATAATATGGCCTTATGGTGTCTACAACATTGTGCTCCAGTATATACCGTATTTTTCGCCCTATAGGACGCACCGGCATATAAGACGCACCCAATTTTAAAGGTGCAAAATCTTGAAAAAAAAGATTCTGAACCCAACAGTGATCTTCAACCTGCGGACCTCCAGATGTTGCAAAACTACAACTCCCAGTATGCCCGAACAGCCGTTGGGTGTCCGGGCATGCTGGGAGTTGTAGTTTTGCAACATCCGGAGGTCCGCAGGTTGAAGACCACTGGTATAGGAGGTAATACTCACGTGTCCCCCCGCCGCTCCGGACCTGTCACTGCTACCCTGGATGTCGCTCCATCGCTATTGCCGCGTCCCGTGGTGTCCCCGACGGACGTCTGCTTCCCCGGGATCCACGCTCTCCGTCACCGCCATCACGTCGCTATACACGCCGCTCCTATTGGATGACGGGACAGCGTGCGCGACGACATGATGACTATGAAGGAGAGCGCTGGCCATGCAGGGGATCCCGGCACGGAGAAGACACCGAGGAGGCAGGTAAGGTCCCTACCGGTGTCCTGTAAGCTGTTCGGGACGCCGCGATTTCACCATGGCGGTCCCGAACAGCCCGACTGAGCAGCCGGGTTAGTGTTACTTTCGCTTCAGACGCGGCGGTCAGCTTTGATCGCCGCGTCTGAAGGGTTAATACAGGGCATCACCGCGATCGGTGATGTCCTGTATTAGCCGCGGGTTCCGGCCATTGATGGCCGCAGGGACCGCCGCGATAGGTGTGTATTCGCCGTATAAGACTCACCAACTCCCCCCCCCAGTTTTGGGGAAGAAAAAGTGTGTCTTAAACGGCAAAAAAATACGGTAATAATAATAAATTAATAAATATTGTGGAACATACCTACCTAATGGGGGAACTACCTGCCTACTTTGGTGGATATGTGGTGACCCGGTACAGAACATGTTCCACTGTTAGATGTTCTACCAGAGGAATTGAGCTGACACACTGCTTACCAATAACAGTTATAGTTTATTATTATAATTGATATAATTGATGCATGATTACTATACGATATACATGATTAAAGATCCCGAAACATGTGTGGAGGTCAGAGGAGTGCACGGGCTGTTCCCTATTATGGGTAAGAATATTCATAACACTTAAAGAGGTACTCCGGGGAAAAACATTATTATTATTTTTTCTTCATATCAACTGGCTCCAGAAAGTTAAACAGATTTGTAAATTACTTCTATAAAAAAAAATCTGAATCTTTCCAGTACTTATCAGCTGCTGAAGTTGAGTTATTTTCTGTCTGACCACAGTGCTCTCTGCAGACACCTCTGTCTGTCTCAGGAACTGTCCAGAGCAGGAGAGGTTTGCTATAGGGATTTGCTCCTACTGTGGACAGTTCCGGAGACAGACAGGGGTGTCAGCGGAGAGCACTGTGCTCAGACAGAAAAGAACAACTCAACTGCAGTAGTTGATAAGTACTGGAAGGATTAAGATTTTTTAATAGAAGTAATTTACAAATCTGTTTAATTTTCTGGAGCCAGTTGATATGAAAAAAATATTTTTCACCGGAGTACCCATTTAAGCTGGGTAGTAATAGGTGTTAGCCTGACTGCTAAAAAACACATGTGATATTGGTCTTAGTGAATGAGGACCTTAGTATGAGGCAATATATATGTGTGTGTGTATGTGTGTGTGTGTATATATAGATATATATATATATATATATATATGTATATGTGTATGTGTGTGTGTGTGTGTATACACTCTTAGTCAATATATATGTCCAGCAGTAAATA
Organism: Hyla sarda; assembly: GCF_029499605.1. NCBI lineage: Eukaryota > Metazoa > Chordata > Amphibia > Anura > Hylidae > Hyla > Hyla sarda. The sequence continues at coordinate 121,652,136 of NC_079194.1, read as the reverse complement.
GAGTACAATAGTGCCTCACCTATTGTGATTTAACATAAGGATATTTATTACATAGTAATTTGCACTTTTCCTCTGTGTCCTTTTTTGTATTTTGGATATTGTCCTTTTGGCACTTTTATCATGCATATGGTATTGTTTAAATCATGTTTTAATTGAATAATAAACTATAATTTTTATTGATAAGCAGTGTGTGAACTCAATTTCTCTGGTACAACATATTTCAGAGTTCTGCTAAATATACAATGATAGGATCTTTATTAATGTGATTTAGGTTTAATGAATGTAGTATACAGTATTCATGTTGATTGGCACACATGTTATAAAAATACAGTGTATTTAATGCTACACTAGATGTTGCCTCAGGTTTATGTTTGGCCCACAACTCCAGGGAACGTGTCATTTAATTTTGTTCTTTATAATTCTTTGTGTTATACCAATGCATGCTGTTTATCCTGTATAAAGTGTACTGTGCCTTTAAAGGAAAGGTTGCAGAGGAGTCATGTGATCACTGTGGCCAGTCGGAGTCCAGCCCTAATCCCCCTGGTCTGGCTAGACAGGGAGGAATCATTTAGTGTGAATTCAGTCAGGACAATTTAAGCATCCCTGTACCTTACCTGCCCCATACCTCCAATGGGGACCGGCTCAGGTCCTGGGCAAGGAAGAGAAAGTAGATGTCTGTACAGTGTCCAAGTCCAAGGAAAGTTAGTGCAGCATCCAAGTCAGAGAAATCTGTGGAGAAGCAACTACAATAAACCGCTAGCATCCTGCTGTCCAGGTCAAGTCAGTCAAAAACCATAGCACCAAAAGGGCCCTATAGCGCAAGTCAAGGAACGAGAGAAGAAAGCCTCTGGCAATTCTGGTCCTAGAGTCAAAGTTCACCCCTGGTGGTAAGTAATTCCATGGAGTCTGTGTTAGTTGTCTCTCAAGTCAAGATAAGCCAAGTTAAGGTGTCATAGCTGCACTATAACTACAAGTCCCAGAGTGCCCAGTGATCTGAAGGGACATTCTATGCAACTATTCCCCATTTATTGCCCTAAGTTTGCTGTTATTCTGCATGAACATCTGCCTGCAAGACCTTTTCAGTATAAGTAGTTTTTATAACCCTGCATCTGTGGTATTTATTGACCCAGCGCTTAGTTCATAAACCTGTTTATCCTTGGACTGTGGAGGTTAACACTACCCTGGTATCACAAACTCTATTCCAGTTACAACACCCTATCAATTCACTACACATGCTACCCCGTTAGCCACCACAGTATTTATCGGCGTATAACACACACTTTTTAAGCAAAAATTTTTAGCCTAAAGTCTACCTGCGTGTTATACGCCGATAAGCCGCTGCAGTTCACTGATTTAAAACAGGCTCTTTAAATCAATGAACTGCAGCGGCTTTGCAGGTGCAGAGACCGCCAGCGCTGCCGGCTTCTCTACCCCTGCCTTTCCTGGGGTCTAGAGCCCTGCTGCCGGCCCTTCTCTCCCCCTGGCTATCGGCGCCGCTGCCCGTTCTCTCCCCCTGACTATCGGCGCCGGCGCCCCATTGTCGGCGCCGATAGCCAGGGGGAGAGAAGCGGCGCCGACAGACAGGGGGAGAGAAGGAGCAGCGGCATCCATTTCCGGCGCCGCTGCCCCGTTGCCTCCCCCTCATCCCCGGTTGCGCCGTGCAGCGCATAGCAACGACGCAGGGGACGCACACCGGAGGCCTGGTAAAATGAGGGTGCGTGTTATAGGCCGGTGCGTGGTATACCCCGATAAATACGGTACTTAATAGGGGGCCTATTAACCTACACACCTATACTGTTTGAGACACCAAAGGGGACATTATTACATTTTGTAAGGCCTATGGATGGGGAGAGTGTGTAAAGGTGGGGAGCGCACTGTAAATATGCAGAGTCTAAGATGTTTGTCCTGTAGATGCTGAAGAGATGAGTTTTGACTGAAATAGGACCACTCCGATCAGAGAATAGGTCACCTATGAGCCACTGGATGTACCTGTAATCACTTTTATGGTCTCCAGAGCCTGTGTACAGCTGGTGTCTGCCTCAATATGGGCACTGTATGGGGGGAAATATTGGTCTTTTGTATAGTGGATTTTATTCAGTATTAATATAATGGTGGTTATGGTGTGGCAGTATTATTTGTCCCTCATCCTTTACTGGTAACACACAAAATTAGTGTGTACTAATAGCTTAGGTGTGCACCTGCGTACGTATTTCATTTTGTATGGAGGTGCTGACATTTTTCTTTTTTTTGTACTGATATTATTGTTAAAAGGGTACTCCACTGAATGTCTTTCTTTTTCCAGCTACAAAAATAAAAATAACAAACTTTAACTTGTTGGTAATTTTAATGGTATTACCATAACTCAATTATGAATTATGAAATGTGGTCATATCATTTTTTATGTAAAATTTAAAATTATGTAAATCAAAAATTATCAAAATTATAACGTGGTGAATTGCAGACAATAGTAATTGATACAGACTCGCCTTCCGACGTGTGCCGATATCATTCTCCTGTCTTCTGAGTCCCGGCCTTCTTCCCCATTCTGGGACCTGATGATTCACAATGCGGTGGCAATGTCATGTAATGGGCCTGGGCCCGTTACCTCATCTCATTATACTTCCGCCTTGTATACTTGTGTTATTTGTAATATTGGTCTTGTGTACTGGACTTGGTCAGTAACAGTATGATGGATGGTAATATGTATGGTAATAATATTTCCTCTTGTATACTGGGATTATTGATCATTTTGGTCTTGGTATACAGGATTTGATCACTAACAGTATGATGGTAAGATCTATGGTTATAATATTCCTCCCTGTATATGGGTAATATTGACAATATTGGTCTTGGTATACTGGATTTGGTCAGTATAGATGCGGACGTGCATCAGGTGTATAGATGGTAACAGTGGTGTAGAGGGTGCAGTGGAGAATAGTGCAGTCCGCACTACTTTTGGACAACTATACTATGCGCACAATCCTCAGCACGAGGACACCACTATTCTTCGCTGCACCCTCTACACCACCGTTACCATCTATACCGGGCCACAACTATCTCCATTATGGCCGGACGTACATCCGTGCCATTCTGCAGCAAGAACAGAGATTCCGGAGTTAGACAAGCATCTCAGGCTGGGCGCCTGTCTCTGCCAGTCTGAAGAATGGGTCTTACATCACAGTGTTTCTGCATTGATCGGGTACCTCCACCATAAGCTGCAGAGGCTATGCTCCTTTGGCTGGTCATCAGGAGGCGAGTGGTGCAGTGCACCAATATGTTCATGTGGGCATAACTCATTTATGTAATACTGATCACATCAATCACTGTAAATACGAGTGAATTATAATTTATACAGGTGGTCTCTCATATGGACTAAATACTGACTTGTCACATTCAAGCAATACTTCTATTTTATCTTTATTTTCATTTTTATTGCTATTTTATTGCAATATATATATATATATATATATATATATATATATATATATAACGTCTGTGGCAAGGGCCCTGCTATAGACATGTTTTGTATCTTAAAGATATCTAATAAATATGTCAAACTAGCCATATCAGTCTTTATTAGCATATATATATATATATATATATATATATATATATATATATATATATATATATATATATATATATATATATATATATATATTTTACCTAGAGGGCTGTATCCAGTTTTGTATTTTAGAGAGTCTGGCCTTTAGTACAGAGCCTGACAACCGGGGGCTCATGATAGCTGCAGGAAGCAGAAGATAGTGTGTGCTGGCCCCCTCTTCACTAAACAGACTGCCGAGGATCACCGTTGCATATATACATAGAGATAATCACTGAGTGTATGTGAACTTGGCTGACCAACTAATCCACCAACCGATTAATCTATTTCGCAGCTATTTTAATTGATTAGTTGCTGATTAATCGATTTGTTGTTTCATCTCTAGTCCAGAGCAGGAGCAAATCTCCATAGAAAACCTTTCCTGCTATGGACAGTTACTGGCATGGACAGGGGAGCAGAGAGAACCATGGTCAGACAGAAAAGAACAACACAACATGTACAAAAACGTATCCCATATCCTCCCGCCCATCCCCTGATTCCTCCAGTTTCCTATACCCGTTCTTCGGTGCTGTCCTCTTCCTTGTAGCAGCTGAGGGAGAGGAGGGAAGAAGGCTAAGATTTTGTTTGTTTTTTTATTCATGCCAGCAGCCTAGGCAGAATTTTAACAAAAAGTTCTATACTGGAGAACCCCTTTAAGCCTGAACCACAAATTAGTCTTAGGCTGGTTTCACACTATAAAATTCACCCGTTTTAAAGCTCCATCTGCTGTTCAGTCATGAAAACCCTGCAAATCGGCCGTTACACGACCGTTAGAAAATCCCATTATAGTCTATGGGATTTTTACATAATCCGTTTAAATCCGTTATAGTCCGATATTAATAACGGACGTTATTTTGTGATGGGAGAATGAACAGAAGAAATAGTGCATGCACTATTTCTCCCGTTACCATTTTCCGTCACAAAATAACGGCCGTTATTCATAACAAATCTGTTTAACTTTCTGGCACCAGTTGATTAAAAAAAAAGAAAAAAATGTTTTCCACTGGAGTACCCTTTTAAGATGCTGGAGCCATTGTATACAAAGACAATGGCAACCCACTGAGAAATTGCTAAGTGAGACAGGCCCATAGTGGCACAGAGGAATCGGATGAGAGCCATCAGCCATTGTGGGTGCAACTTGACTTCCTGGAAAACTAGTGATGTGGCATAAAGACCTCTGGGATCCAGTGAAGAGATTTCCATGTCTAAGTTTCAGTTAATGCCCGTGTTCTGCAACTATGGGCAAATTCCCTGCCATGCTAAACCATTAAGCTTCATGTGATAGTAACAGCTTAGCTTGCTGTGCCCCAGCATGCGGAAAATAAATGCTTGTCTACTACAAATCGTGCTTGCTGCATTCCAGTGGGGGGTGTCCTTGTCACCACCCCCCTTCCCCTCTACACACCTTCTACAGTGGAGACCAACCTAGGAGTTCAGATAATAAATGCTCAAAAAAAATTAAGGGAACACTAAGATACAACATCCTAGATCTGAATGAATGAACTACTCATATGAATACTTTCGTCTTTACATAGTGGAATGTGCGGACAACAAAATCACACAAAAATGATCAATGGAAATCAAATTTATCAACCCATGGAGGTCTGGTAATGGAGTCACACAGAAAATCAAAATGGAAAACCACACTACAGGCTGATCCAACTTTGATGTAATGTCCTTTAAAACAAGTCAAAATGAGGCTCAGTAGTGTGTGTGGCCTCCATGTGCCTGTATGACCTCCCTACAACACTTGGGCATGCTCCTGATGAGGTGGTGGTCTCCTGAGGGATGTCCTTCCAGACCTGGACTAAAGCACATGATGTCTCAGATGTGCTCAATCGGATTCAGGTCGTGGGAATGGGCGGGCCAGTCCACAGCATAAATGCCTTCTTCTTGCAGGAACTGCTGACACACTCCAGCTACATGAGGTCTAGCATTGTCTTGCATTAGGAGGAACCCAGGGTCAACCGTACCAGCATATGGTCTCACAAGGGGTCTGCAGATCTCATCTGGGTACCTAATAGCAGTCAGGCTACCTCTGGCAAGCACATGGAGGGCTGTGCGGCCCCCCAAAAGAAATGCCACCCCACATTACTAACCCACCGCCAAACTGGTCATGCTGGAGGATGTTGCAGGCAGCAGAATGTTTTCCACAGCGTCTCCAGACTCTGTCACGTGCTCAGTTTCAACCTGCTTTAATCTGTGAAGAGCACAGGGTGGAAGTGGCAAATCTGCCAATCTTGGTGTTCTAGGGCAAATGCCAAACATCCTGCATCTGTGGACGTGGGGCTCTCATACCACCCTCATGGAGTCTGTTTCTGACCGTTTGAGTGGACACATGCATATTTGTGGCCCGCTCAAGGCCTTCTTGACACAGCTTGCATTGATGCGCTGTCCTGGATGAGCTGCACTACCTGAGCCACTTGTGTGGGTTGTAGACGTCTCATGCTACCACTAGTGTGAAAGCACCGCCAGCATTCAAAAGTGACCAAAACATCAGCCAGGAAGCATAGGAACTGAGAAGTGGTCTGTGGTCACCACCTGCAGAACCACTCCTTTATTGGTGGTGTCTTGCTTATTGCCTATAATTTCCATCTATTGTCTGTTCCATTTGCACTACAGCATGTGAAATTGATTGTCAGTGTTGCTTCCTGAGTGGACAGTGGGATTTCACAGAAGTGTCATTGACTTGGAGTTACATTGTGTTGTTTTAGTGTTCCCTTTATTTTTTGAGCAGTGTATATACAGAGCTTGCATTTAGTGTGTATTCTTCCATTAAAAAGCAAAGACAATGAGACAATTGTTTTACAAAGTTCCAGTGCTTTTCCTGTTTCCATTATTTGCCACCGCTGCGCCAAAATCCCTGCTGATTGCCGTATTGATGGCTTTGTGATGTATATCACCTCGGCGCTGCCAGCGATGTAGCAGGAAATATTCTGCCTCCTGAGATTTGGAAGCTACTGAGTAAGATGCGCACAGCTCAGGCTTGTATCGCTTGGAAAGATCAGTCAGTCTCGGTGTAATCTTCTTTAACGGGAAATCATCATGAAGCAGAAAAATAAATAGCAGTAGAAGATAAGTCACGAGATGCAGGGATGGGAGAGGATCGGAGTAATAGATGTGCTGTCATCAGCCTGTAGCCTTATATATGGGGAGAGCTTATAAAGGGTCATAGGGGGAGCTTTATCATTTTTGCGCAAGAATTTTGCGCTATTTCAAAATAGACATTAGCAAAAGTGACTGTGAAATGCACTGCTTCATTCTGGACTATGCAGTGGACGAGGTTAATTAACTGTGTATTTTTTTTTTTTTTTTAAAGGCGCAAAAATAATGTGCAAACATAAAATAAACTTCAAAATTCATACCACTTCTGTCTAGCCTTAGAAAAATGACATCCTACAGGAAGTTCTGAGGTGATTTATAGAGATGAGCGAATTTACAGTAAATTCCATTCGTCACAAACTTCTCGGCTCGGCAGTTGATGACTTATCCTGCATAAATGAGTTCAGCTTTCAGGTGCTCCCGTGGGCTGGAAAAGGTGGATACAGTCCTAGGAGACTCTTTCCTAGGACTGTATCCACCTTTTCCAGCCCACCGGAGCACCTGAAAGCTGAACTAATTCATGCAGGATAAGTCATCAACTGCCGAGCCGAGAAGTTTGCGACAAATCGAATTTACTGTAAATTTGCTCATCTCTATTCATTACCTCCCAATCATTGCAGCTGCCATAAAGAGCGCACACCCTGCTGCACTGTTTATACAGACAGAAGAGTATGTGTCTCCGATATGGCCGCCCCCAGGGAAGTTATTCCAAACAAGTGGGACTAGTGTTATGAACAAAATAGCAGCAGCTCAGTCTGTGGCTGCAGACAATTTACATTCATTTAATAGATTTTGCTATCAACTCTTTCCCCCCCAAATAGACACGGAAGAGAAGAAGCAAAGACACGAGTCAGGTTTTTATTTAGCAAAAATTTTAATCTCTTTGTGATGCGAGGATTTTATTTACAGGTACTAAATCTGAGCGACATTAAAATAGTAAGTTATTTACATAGGATGGCTCAGCGGGCATCGAGTCACAATCAAGAGTTTTCAGAAACTGCCATTGCTCTACTTCACTGCAGCAATGGAGGGGTTAAGTGGACAATATGCTTCCTCTGCGCTGTTGTGGGGGAAAAAAATGATTCCAGTGTAAGGGGTGAATGTTCACTTCATCAGACAAGGGGGACCCCCAAAAGGTTCTTATTAAAGGCCACAGAGGAGTCGGCAACACCTGACCAACCAGGAAACGCATGGTGCTCTTGGCGCACTGCTCTTTACTTGAACAGATGCCACCTTAATTCTGTTAAGGGCCAAGTCACTAATATAAACAGATGTAAAGAGGAAACATTCCCGGGCACTGTCAGGGGATTTGCTACATTTAGTAGATGGATAAAAAGCTTTTATTAGTGTTTGATGTTTGTTTCTCTTTAATCGACCAGTAGTTAGTGAAACCTCTGCAGACAGAGAGGCGCGAGCTCCACGGTGCAGAGAAGATGTAACAAACCTACAAAGGATAAATTAATGCAAAAACAACATTAAACTGGGTGAGGATGGGGGATTCTATGTGCTGTAATTGACTGGGACGCTGTCAGTACTCACTGTGCACTCGTCCTATGGGCACAGCTGCTATTTCGAGATACTCCATTTTTGGGGATTCTGATCTGACAGCCATTTTGATACATTGGGCAGCCAGGTTTGACATTTGCTTTTGGTCAACTGATGCAATCAACCTGGCCCACATTTGTTAAATAGTAAATGAATGGGAATGAGTTTCAAGAACAAGACCAATTTATTAATATTAAATCTAGAAAATGGTACAAGTATTGGCGCACCTGCCCACAGTAGGCAGAGATTTTATTTTCTGGTTTTACCTTTTAATAACTGGCATGTTTAATGTGGAGTACTATGTTCTAGAAACTGATACATAAGCTGGTCACAAGGGTCTATTAACTCCTCTCTAGTGCTACCTTGCTGTACTGATTGATCCTACTTAAAGGGGTACTCCCACCCTAGACATCTTATCCCCTATCCTGACGGCCGTCACGCCCCCTCCCATAGACTTGCATTGAGAGGACGGGCGTGACTTCACACGGGGGCGGAGTCCTGACGTCACGGACTTCCGTTCCCGTAGTCGCGACTCAGACCCTCCAGCGGCAGGACCCCCGCAATCAGACATCTTATCCCCTATCCTTTGGATACGGGATAAGATGTCTAGGGTGGGAGTACCCCTTTAATGAATGTAAGACAGTACACCTGCACTCTATGGGGGTTGTAGATTTGGAACTGTGTAGTCATTGTTGGTCTACATGCACCACCATGCCCTGGCATGCAAAAACTGTTCATTGCGTCATCTGCTGGACTTCCCTAGGTAAGACATCTTTGGCGGAAGTACCCTTTATAATAGCGGGCCTGACTACAGGTGGTGCCTTTACTAATTCTGGTCCGCAGCTTTCTACTATTTGACTATGAATTGGTAAACGTTTTTGGTTAGATTTACTATTATTTTTATTTTTTTTACTGTATACCTCATATACCACCAGGCTATGCTCATCTATAGGTTTCTCTCCATGGATCTAAATCTGAACTTGATAACTTCTGAATATATCTCAGACATCTACACATTTTAGTAAAAACTGTGTGGACACAAAAACAACTGATAAAGGTCTAACATTTTAGAATCAAGAGGAAGCAAAATCAGTGGTGTAGTTTTCTCCTAAATGGTCTGGAAACGTGTCAATTTATGAAACTTGGACATGACTGAAGACTATACAGTCATCCGGTTTCCAGTGACATCACCACCTCATTACACTTCATGGCCCAATGATGTCATTGCCTCTTTAACTGCATGACATTTCAATCAATTGGCCAAAATTAGTAATTGGGATAGATGTGTTAGGCTATGTTCACACAATTATTTGAAGAAAATCTAAAGGTTTACGTAAGTTTTTTTTCTTAACATGGATTTGCAATGTAAACGTGCAGATTAAGCCTGAATTTAGTGGACACATTCTGCGAGGAATTTACTTCAAGTGGCGACCAGCCACACTTTTCCCCCATAACAGGTATTACATTATGTAACCTGGATATCCCACTGAAATTATTGGGAGATGGTTAGTGAGTACATGTCATACAGATTTCAGCATGGATGACCTGCAGAAATCCATGTGGGGAAAGAACTGTGTGAACATACCATTAAAGGGCCTGTGAAGCTGATAAATGATCAGGCTGAACAGAAAAATATATGAATTATTGCTACAGGCCCTTGACCACATAAGCACAGTAGTGACTGATGGCAGATTATATTCCAAATTGTAATATGTATATTACCCATGGAGGCTTGAGGGGTGCAGTAAGACTGAACCAACAATCCAAACTGTTAAAACAAAAACCCAGACACTGAGGTGTTTTGGATTACAAATAGCAGCTATGACTAAAGGTTTATATTGGAGTACATACAGGGGTCAAGTCCTGGGGAAAAAAGTCTGGGAACTCACCCTAGATTTCCACTTAAAGGGGTACTATCCAAAAGGTTAGGGGATAAGGTCCCGTCAGAGGCTCATGATGTCACGCCCCCTCAATGCAAGTCTAGGGGAGGGGGCGTGACGGCCGCCACGCCCCCTTCCATAGACTTGCATTGAGGGGGCTCTGCCCTGCATCACCAGTCATCCGGCACGGAGCGAAGTTTGCCCCATGCACCGGATGTCTGGGGTGCCCAGTAGCGGGACCCCCACGATCAGACATCTTATCCCCTAGGGTAGGGGCGGAGTAACCCTTTAAGGGCTGGTCCTGCAGGACTTCTGCTAAAGGGAACTGTGTTCCTGCTGTGGAAAAAGTGCAGGAACTCCGTTCCCATGAGTTCCTGCAGGACTTGGGCCCTGAGTACATACAACCTTTGGATACAATTGGGAAGATCGTGTAATACTGTCTTTAAGGGGTTTTCTGTGGACATTTACATTGATAGCCATCAAGGTAAAAGTTCTGGAAAACCCATTTAAATTTAGACAGATTAAAACTAGACTAGATGTGCCATTCTTACCACTATGTAAGTATGGCACATCATAATGTATACTAGATCTGATGCATCTTTAGAAATTTGTCAAACTTAAGGCCACCTCTTTTTGTGCCAAAATGTTGTCTCAATGTGGCATGTTTTAAGTCATGCCCCCTTTTCGCACATTTTGATGAGTAAATCTGCCCCAATGTCCCGCAGAAAACCACTTCTGGCACCATGCTACATGTTGCTGACTCCTCTGGCCAAGGAACAAAAATCAAACTATTCATCAATCTTGCTTTTGATGACAAGAACCCACCCATGCAAGTTCGAAATTGAATGATCCAAGAAAAGCAACAGGCTATTATACTGAGGTCTTCAAAGTTTTGGTAATATTCATTGAAGTTGAAACTGGGGGGAGGGGAGGGTTGACGGGTTCTGATCATCTTCCATTGTGTAAGGACTGGGATTTGTAATAAATTAGGACAACACTAAACCACTCAGCACTTTCCAAGTTCCTGTACCATAAATTGTAACCAGAGACAGTATATTTATATATATATATATATATTAATGCCCACATAATTATCTAATGCAGCACAGCATTGTGGGTAGACTCTGCCAACCAAAACCATATATATGTACATTCATTTAAACAGGTGCCGTGAATCTCTATGTGCTTTCTGCAGCCATTTTATCGCAAACATTTCCAACAATATTTCTATTTTTAAAAATAAAAAAAATCACACAATTCATTCCAAAAGATGATACAGGGGGTTAAGGAGGAAAACTGAAAATTGCTTTCCATCTGAAACCCTCACCCCCACCCTCCCCCAAGAAAAAATGTGGTTAAATCCACACCCCCTCCTCACCTCTAGATTCTTCTTCAAAAAAAATTTTATTCACTAAAACAACATTGAAATGAACATGGCACAGAATATAGTCTAGAAAAATATCAAAGGTTCTGGGTTAATTTGTCCATTCTGCAGGGAAGGGGGATAGGTGGGATTCTTTTACCTTTTTATTGAATTTTTTTGCCAAGAACACAAACACATTCCATATCAGATTGTTTTTCATCATTCTTTTTTGTTTTTTAGTCTTTTGTATTTTTTTTTTTCATTATTTCTTTAAAAACCCCGGAATTTCATTAAATTGTGCAAATGTAGCAGTAACACTAGTGGCCGAAAGCCAGAGAGAGAGGATTTTTTTTTCATTTCTTTAACATAAAAATGTAGGCAGCCAAAGGACAGGACATTTTTTGTCTCTCCCACCGTCTGGTCATAGCTTTTCCATGGCCGATGGAGCTTCCTCTCCCCCTTGGAACGCGCAGGCAGCTCTCATTGTCTTAAATCTATATTTTAATTTGTATTGACATTTTTGGAGTCCCTTAAATTTTTTTGTATCCATTTATAAAGGCTTCTATGTTGTTCTTTGAAATGGTCTCTAAAGTCTTTATATACAGTTTTTTTTTTTTTTTTTTTATTGTTTCAAGAAGTTTCCAGTCCTGTTCTGCAGCTCGTGGATTTTGAAGGCCACATGAGTTGAAGTGTGGTCAGTTTATAGCACTTTCCTCCGTCCCTCTCTCTCTCAGTAGCCACTGCTAAGAGATCTTGTCCAGACCTCCATATAGGCTTCAACTGCTGAGTGACATTGTGTCAATGACTTGTTCCAATTTACTTCGTAGCCGTTGTCTTCTTGCTTGTTCGTCTTTTTCCAGCGCGGTAAGGATCTGAAAGACAAGAGAAATATTTGGAAATGTTTCACCGTTTGTAAGAGTAGACAAAAGCTATGTTTGCATCTCACTTAAGAATGGAGGGGGCTGCCTTATCTCCTCCAGTGTAACTAATCATACTGATGACCTTGCAGACCAGGCCAAAATCTCACCTTTGGACACAGGGTCTATACAGTATATGACTAAGTATTTGGAGACTTTCAACCATGTGAAAATTCCAGGAAACCGTAGTGATTCCTATACGTCAAAAACTGAGTGTTCTCACTGACCTACAAGTCCTAAAAGTTTTCTTCAAGACAGGTCAAGCCATAGATTACAACTAACTGGTGGATCTTTACACCTATCAGGGCTAGTCAGTCCACAGAGAAATTAAAGAGTTATTCCGGGCAAAAACATTTTATTCCCTATCCAAAGGATAGGGGATAAGATGTCTGATCACGAGGGGGCCGCCGCTGGGACTCCCCGCAATCTCTCTGCAGCACCCGCATTCTATGCTGGAGCTGCATCTCCAGTTTTGGAAACCATTGGGTTTCCGGGACTGGGGACGTGACTTCACACCACGCCCCCTCCCATAGACCTGAATGGAGGGGGCATGGCGTGGCTCAGCTCCAGAATAGAATGCAGGGAACTGCAGGGAGATCACGGGGGTCCCAGGAAACGCAACACCCGCCCCCCCCCCCCCCCCCCCCGCGATCAGACATCTTGTGCCCTTTGGATAGGCGATAAAATGTTTTTGCCTGGAATACCCCTTTAAGAAGATTTATGGAGAACACAAAGTAAGAGTTTCCATAACTCTCATGTCTAAATTCAGTGACAGAACTAAAGACTTTCTGATTCTTGGGACCAGTGGGTATCCTAATGACCAGGTGAGGTCATATTATATGACCTATATAATATGTGGTGATTTCCCTTCAATACTAAATGCTAAAAGTTTAACAAATGTTGGTCAATGTCCCAGCAGATGACCTTCCAGTCTAACAGGTCATGCATGGGGTTTGCTGAAAGTCCAATAGACTGTAAATCTCCTGGCATCTTCGTAGCACAAGACTTGTCAGAGAACAAACAGATATCCTGCTGCCAGATCATCAGAGTTACGCTTTAACAAAACTTTATTTAAATATAAATAAAACAAAGTTCCTCCAACCTTATGCTGTGTAATCTGTCAGTGCTAATCACCCCTCCTCCCGGAATAATTATGTCTTTGCTCTTTCTGAATAGCTGCCCCTTCTGACATTTCGCTGCTGTCACAACACTTATTATAGCCTCAACAATTATTACCAATACAATTATAATCACCGCACTAAAAAAAATTATAGCTAAATATACAGGAACACTCACAACTTGAATCAACACTTTTAGACAGTGGCAAAAGATGGGCGTAATTGTACAATAGGGTAAACGTATCAAAAGGTGTTCCCATTGCAACCGAATTCCAGTTCTTAGCTTTCAAAGTGACCTAATCCACTGCAATGGGCAACAGCTCAAATTGCTCTACTTTTGCTAGATCTCCGCTTTAGGGAAACAGCTGTAATCTGCTGGTTCTTGTTAGACGTGCCCCCATGTGATTTTTTGAGTGTGTACTCACCTCATCCCTGTACTTGGTAATATAGGAGTAGATTTCATGCAGTGCGCTCATGCTGTTGAACTGATTCAGATGTAACCGGGACTGTTCAGCCAGGTATGCACTCATATCCTGGTCACTGATAACTGGCATTTTGGCAATGTCTGCGTAATATCTGCAAAAGTGACAGAAGTAAATCCTCAATACAAGGCGTGCATTGAGAAAAAGCGTTGTGGGAGGAGAAAGAGAACCCCATTACCAGACATAGCCCATGGTAAGGATGGCACTGTTTTATGCAGAGCCCACTGTTACACGTTGCTTACCTCTCCACCCAGCTTTTGTAGTTGGGTATGTCCTTGGCATACAGCAGCTTGTTACTAGGTGAATCTTTGCCTAATTTGTGCTCTGAAGTGGAACAAGAATCCATGAATGTCTGCGCCACCACCGAGAGACAGGCGTCCGTGATGCTGTTTTTGTGAATGTCGAAAACAAACTGAGGGTTCTTGATCACATTCACCCAGAACCTCAGTGGTAAACTGGAAGGACAGAATTAAGAGTTATCAGATGTCGGGTGACAAATGAAAAAGTGCAGCAAAATGTTACTTTCTGATCATACATTACAAAGACAAAATCTGATACTAAGGCAGTGCCAAGACCCCCACAGATCAGGAGAACAAACGTGGAGAAGCATGCTACAGCGACTGTCTCTCCTTAGCTTGCAGTGTTCCCTGCCGTATAGCCCCATCCAGAGAAACTGGACAGAGATTGCAATTAGACTTTTATTGAGACCCCCACAGATCAAAACTTTTCACATGTCTATGGGACATGCCAAAAGCTTTTTTTTTTTTTTCTTTTTTTTTTGGAGCTTGGAGGGTTTTTGCAGCATGTAGGGATATGGACCTTGCAGAAACAGGAGTAAAATACTGTCATGTGACCTGGCAGCTATAACATGTTGCAATATGTTAACAAGCTAATAGGTCTCTGAGATTCAACAGGACATGCATTCCCTGCAATTTAGCCAAACGTGCATTAAAACATACAGCAAGGAGTCTATAGCAAGCAGTGTACAAGTCTGACTCCTCGATTACATTTCCTGGGAGAGCTGAATGGGTTAACAATAACATCCATCTATAGATACATACATACATACATTGCTCCAGTCACCGTCACTAATTGCTGGCGGCCATTGAACCATGCCAAAGCAATTTATCTGCCACATTACAAATGTCATACGAGGGGACGTCCCGCTGGCAGGAGAACAGCGACGAGATGCAATCACAAAACCAGAACGAAGGATGAGAGGGAAACCCCACAGGGGCCCATGTAAAGGTGACCGGACATAGAGGGGAGAACCTTCATTGGGGGGGGGGGGGGGCAGCGGGACGAGCCAACAGAAGGAAGTTCTTGTTATTCAAGGGAAAACGTTATGACGACATGTGATACTTGGCACAGAATATTCACGCAAACAGATCTGAAATAGAAGGTTTCTCTGGATAAAGAGATTTTCTTCCTCCCGATTGGGGAAATCGCAGGGGGAACTACCTGTACAGTGTATCCTACTCTGGGTGTATGGTTCAGTTCACACAATTGTCCTCATACAACAGATACAAATAGTCACTGACTTTAATTGGGTTTCCAGTATTTCTGACAGAAAAAAACACGCTGCAAACTATTCTCACCATCAAAATCCCAACGGACCCCATTATCTCTAATTAAGGCTCTTGTGGGTGTAAAAGGGTTAAATCATCATGCACTAAAATATGGTTTAAAGAGGTTTTTTTTATACATATAAAATCTTAACCACTGTATAGATAGGTTAAAGTGGTACTCCGGTGAAAAAAAAAATTTCATATCAACTGGCTCCAGAAAATTTAACTGTTTTGTAAATGACTTCTATAAAAAAAAAATCTTAATCCTGCTAGTACTTAACAGCTACTGAAGTTGAGTTGTTGTTTTCTGCCTGACAACAGTGCTCTCTGCTGACACCTCTGTCTGTCTCAGGAACTGTCCAGAGCAGGAGAGGTTTGCTATGGGGATATGCTCCTACTATGGACAGTTCCTTAGACAGACAGAGGTATCAGCAGAGAGCACTGTTGTCCGAAAGAAAAGAACAGTTCAACTTCAGCGGCTGATAAGTACTGGTCAGATTAAGACTTTTTAATAAAAGTAATTTACAAATCTGTTTAACTTTCTGGAGCCAGTTGATATGAAAAAAAATATTTAAGCCCTTAAGGACACAGCCCATTTTGACCTTAAAGGGGTACTCCGCCCCTAGACATCTTATCCCCTATCCAAAGGATAGGTGATAAGATGTCAGTACGCCACGGTCCCGCTGCTGGGGACCCCCGGGATCCCCGCTGCGGCACTGCGCTATCATTACAGCACAGAGCAAGTTCGCTCTGCACGTAATGACGCGCAATACAGGGGCTGGAGCATAGTTACGTCATGGCTCCGCCCCTCGTGATGTCATGGCCAGCCCCTTTTCATACAAGTCTATGGGAGGGGGCGTGGCGGTCGTCTCGCCCCCTGCCATAGACTTGCATTAAGGGGACAGGCTGTTATGTCACGAGGGGCAGAGCCATGACGTCACGCGGCTCAGTCCCCTGTATCGCCCGTCATTACGCACAGAGCGAACTCGCTCTATGCAGTAATGATAGCGCAGACCCCGGGGTTCCCCAGCAGCGCGACCGCGGCGTACTGACATCTTATCCCCTATACTTTGGATAGGGGATAAGATGTCTAGGGGCGGAGTACCCCTTTAAGGATGCAGCCGTTTTTTTTGCAAATCTGACCCTTCACTTTAAGCATTAATAACTCTTGGATACTTTAACTTATGAATTTGATTCCAAGATAGTTTTTTCGTAACATATTTTACTTTATGTTAGTGGTAAATTTCTTGGTGAAAAATTCCAAAATGTCATGAAAAATTGGAAAATGTAGCATTTTTTTTACTTTGAAACTCTCTGCTTATAAGGAAAATGGACATACCAAATTAATTACCGTATTTATCGGCGTATAACACGCACTTTTTAGGCTAAAATTTTTAGCCTAAAGTCTGTGTGCGTGTTATACGCCGATACCCCCCCAGGAAAGGCAGGGGGAGAGAGGCCGTCGCTGCCCGCTTCTCTCCCCCTGCCTTTCCTGGGGTCTAGAGCGCTGCTGTCGGCCCTTTTCACCCTCTGGTTATCGGCGCCGCTGCCCGTTCTGTCCCCCTGACTATCGGTGCCGGCGCCGACAGCCAGGGGGAGAGAAGGGGCAGCGGCACCCATTGCCGGCGCCGCTGCCCCGTTGCCTCCCCGGTGGCATAATTACCTGAGTCCGGTCCGCGCTGCTCCGCTGCTCCAGGCCTCCGTCGTGCGTCCCCGGCGTCATTGCTATGCGCTGAACGGCGCGGCGCA
This sequence comes from Hyla sarda, assembly GCF_029499605.1. Classification (NCBI taxonomy): domain Eukaryota; kingdom Metazoa; phylum Chordata; class Amphibia; order Anura; family Hylidae; genus Hyla; species Hyla sarda. Next base: position 121,634,811 of record NC_079194.1, on the reverse strand, counting down.
TGACGTCAGAGCGCCGCGCCGTGCATAGCAACGACGCTGGGGACGCACGACGGAGGCCTGGAGCAGCGCGGACCGGACTCAGGTAATTATGCCACCGGGGATGGGGGGAGGCAACGGGGCAGCGGCGCCGGCAATGGGTGCCGCTGCCCCTTCTCTCCCCCTGGCTGTCGGCGCCGCTTCTCTCCCCCTGGCTATCGGCGCCGGCAATGGGGCGCCGGCACCGATAGTCAGGGGGACAGAACGGGCAGCGGCGCCGATAACCAGGGGTTAAAAAGGGCCGACAGCAGCGCTCTAGACCCCAGGAAAGGCAGGGGGAGAGAAGCGGGCAGCGACGGCCTCTCTCCCCGCCTTTCCTGGGGGTATATCGGGGTATACATGCGCACACACGCACCCTCATTTTTTCATGGATATTTGGGTAAAAAACTTTTTTTACCCAAATATCCGTGGTAAAATGAGGGTGCGTGTTATAGGCCGGTGCGTGGTATACCCCGATAATTCACATACACAATGACAGACATTTATCAAGCGATTTTGTTACATTTTTTTTACTAAAAATGTCGCACAAATGTCGCACCTGCGACTACGCGATTTTTCATGCGACATTTTTGACTGGAAAGCGAGAAAAGCAAGTTTTCCAAAACTTAACTATGTAGTAATAATTTTAAAATGGACCACGGGTAGTCTGGTTTTTATTAACTGCAACAGTCGCAACTGTGCAAAAAAAAGTCGCAACAAGGTTAAAAATTGACTAAATTTACTCCAGCTCAAACATGGAGCAGAAAAAGCTACTACCAAAGTAAAAAAAAAAAAATTGCTTACGTGAAAGAAAATTATCAAAAGGCTGAAACCAGTTGATAAATAAGTCACACATAAGCAAAAAAAAAGTTAAGAAAAAAGTACTAAAAAAAGGAATACATAAGCAAACATTGATAAATGTCCCTCAATATGTCTACTTTATGTTGGCAAAATAAAGTTGACTAATAAAGTTTGTTAATTTAACCCTTTAGGTGTTTCACAGGAATAGCAGCAAAGTGAAGGAGAAAAACCAATATCTTGAAATTTTACTATTTAAAATGTTCTTGTAGACCCATTTTTTTTTAATTTTTACAAAGGGTAAAAGGAGAAAAAGTCCCCCAAAATTTATAACCCAATTTCTCTCAAGTAAGTAAATAGCTCATATGTGGATGTTAAGTGCTCTGTGGGCGCACTAGACAGCTCAGAAAGGAAGGAGTGACCATGTTGAGGGGTATGTTGCTTGTTGAGGGGTATGTTGCATTTAGGAAGCCCCCATGGTGCCAGAACAACAAAAAAAACAAACACATGGCCTACTATTTTGGAAACTACACCCCTCAAGGAACGTAACAAGGGGTACAGTGAGCCTTAACACCCCACAGGTGTTTGACGACTTTTCGTTACAGTGGGAGGTGTAAATGAAAAAATAATACATTTCCACTAAAATGCTGGCCTAAAATGGAAATTTTTGAAAAGCAAATTTTGCTGAAATGGTTTTCGGGGGTCATGTCGCATTTAGGAAGCCCCTATGGTGCCAGAACAGCAAAAAAATAAATAAATAAAATAAAACCCACATGGCATACTATTTTGGAAACTACATCCCTCAAGGCACATAACAAGGGGTACAGGGAGCCTTAACATCGCACAGATGCTTGACAAATTTTCACTAAATGTGGACGTGAAAATGCAAATTTTGGGGTAACACCAGCATTTTAGTGAAAAAAAATAAATCTAAATTTTCATTTTTATTAGGGGTAATAGGAGAAAAATCCCCCCCCCCAAATTTGTAACACTATTTCTTCTCAGTATGTAAATACCCCATATATGGATGTGAACTGCTCTACGGGCGCACTACAATGCTCAGAAGAGAAGGAGCACCATTGGGCTTTTGGAGAGAGAATTTGGTTGGAATACAAGTCGGGGGCCATGTGTGTTTACAAAGCCCCTATGGTGCCAGAACAGTGGACCCCCCCCCCCCCCCCATATGTGACCCCATTTTGGAAACTACACCCCTCACAGAATGTAATAAGGGGAGCAGTGAGCATTTACACCCCACTGGCGTTTTAAAGATCTTTGGAACAGTGGGGTGTGCAAATTAAAAATTAAAATTTTTCATTTTCACGGACCACTGTTCCAAAAATCTGTCAGACCCCTGTGGGGTGTAAATGCTCACTGTACCCCTTATTACATTCCGTGAGGGGTGTAGTTTCAAAATGGGGTCACATGTGTGTGTGTGTGTGTGGGAGTCCACTGTTCTGGCACCATGGGGGGCTTTGTAAATGAACATGGCCTTCAATTCCAGCCAAATTCTCTCTCCAAAAGCCTAATGGCGCTCATTCTCTTCTGAGACCTGTAGTTCACCCTAGGGCACTTTACATACACATTTGTGGTATTCCCTTACTCAGAAGAAATGGGGTTACACATTTTGGGGGACTTTTTTTTTTTTTACTATTACCCCTTGTAAAAATGAAAACTTTGGGGTAACATCAGCATTTTAGCGAAAAAAATTACATTTTTCATTTTCACGTCCAACTTTAACGAAAATTTGTCAAACACCTGTGGAATGTTAAGGCTCACTATACCCCCCTTGTTACGTTCCGTGAGGGGTGTAGTTTCCAATATGGGGTCACATGTGGGTGTTTTTGTTTTTGCGTTTATGTCAGAACCGCTGTAACTATCAGCTACCCCTGTGCCAATCACCAATTTAGGCCTCAAATGTACATGGCTCTCTCACTCCTGAGCCATGTTGTGCGCCTACAGATAACTTTACGCCCACATATGGGGTATTTCCGTACTCAGGAGAAATTGCGTTACAAATTTTGGGGGGTCTTGTTTTCCTTTTTCCTCTTGTGAAAATGAAAAGTATGGGGCAACACGAGCATGCTAGTGTAAAAAATGTAATTTTTTTACACTAACATGCTGGTGTCGACCCCAATTTCTAATTTTCATAAGGTGTAAAAGGAGGAAAAGCCCCACAAAATTTGTAACACAATTTCTCCCGAGTACAGACATACCCCATATGTGACCCTAAACTGTTGCCGTGAAATACGACAGGGCTCTGAGGTGAGAGCGCCATGCACATTTGAGGCTTGAATTAGGGATTTGCATAGGGGGCGGACACGGATGCAAGCGTTGCTCTTGCCTCCGCTGCCAAAAATACCCTACGCCAGTGTTTCCCAAACAAGGTGCCTCCAGCTGTTGCAAAACTGCCAGCATGCCTGGACAGTTAATGCCGGGAGTTGTTTTGCAACAGCTGGAGGCTCTGCTTTGGAAACGCATTTTTCTTTTTTTTTTTGGGGGGGGGGGGGGGGGGGGGGTGTAATTGTTTAAGGGTGTATATGTAGTGTTTTACTTTCTATTTTGTGGTAGTGTAGTTAGTGTTTTTAGGGTACATTCACACAGGCGGGGGTTTACAGTGAGTTTCCCGCTGGGAGTTTGAGTTGCGGTGGAAAATTTGCCGCAGCTCAAACTTGCATTGGGAAACGAAACTCACTGCAAAGCCACCCTGTACATTCACATTGTGGGGGGTAGGGGTGTTTATGGGCGCAAACCTCCAACTGTTGCAAAACTACAACTCTAAACATGAACTGACTGTGCATGCTGGGAGTTGTAGTTTTGCTTCAGCTGGAGGCACACTGGTGGGAAAACAATGAATTAGGTAACAGACTAACTCAGTGTTTACCCACCAGTGTGCCTCCAGCTGTTGCAAAACTACAACTACACAGTGGTCTCCAAACTGTACTCCTCCAGATGTTGCAAATCTACAACTCCCAGCATGCCCAGACTGTCTGGACATGCTGGGAGTTGTAGTTTTGCAACTTGAAAGGGGGAGGGCACTTACCCCCATCATGGTGGATGCTGCCGCCAGACCTCTGCGCATCCGATCGCTGATCGAGTTAATCAAGTGGGGCTCGGGGGTGTCGGGCGGGAGTGGTCTCCCGGCAGACAACCCAGGACTTTAGCTATTTAGCCCGATCAGCGCCGCATGAGCGTGCATTTAATGAACGCCGTCTATATACGGCGGAATGCGCTAAGTTATCACGTCATCCGCCGTAAAAAGGCGGTGTTAAGCAATGCTCTACTGTATTTTGTTATTTTTTTTTTTTTTTACATTTTACAAGATTTCTGCTTGTTGCCAATGAATAAAAAACTCATAATTTACATCCTGGAGCTGAAAACCTCTCCTGATAGTTTGTTACATGAGGAAGAGGTGAAATGCTCCCCAGAACAAACAAAGAGCATGCACAGCCATTGCTTTCTTCATTCTCTGTGGGACTTCTGAACACTGCAATATTTGAAAACCCCATAGAGAATGAACGGAGTGCTGGCTGCACTTGTGATGTGCTTTATTCCCAGTGACCAGGCCCCCACCAATCAGCTACTTATTATCTCCTATCCTACTATTCTATGGAAAGATACATTTTAATTGTTGAGTAAAAACTAAGAATTTAAGAATGAAAAAATAAAATGAAATACACCTTTAACAGATTTGTAAACTATGGTCCTGAATATTGTTGAATAAATGGTAAATGAGGCCTAACCTGACAGCTCTGCCATTGATTTCTTTAGTCTGCATACATTTGTGCTGCTTTCAAAGTGCTGTGGTTGCCTGAAAAAGTCCAGGATGACAGGTCTTCTAGGACTGTATCCATCCTTTCCAGGTACCCAAACCACTTTAATGGTGCCAATGCATGCAGACTAAAGCTATCAACAGCAGAGCCATCAGATTTGGCTGCATTTACTGTAAATTCACTCAACACTAGTGCTGAACTATGTAAACCTCATTTCTATAAATGGAGTTACCAGTTGCTCTTCCATGTGTGCCGCACATCGTAGTCTGTGATTTGGTGCTTATCCGCCTGCTCATCCAGGAAGTCGAACATGTATTTGATGGCAAGAGGTAGTGCGCTGCCGCGGTGGGCGGTGCTGAAAATGGTCTCAAATAAATCATCCACAAACTTCTGCAGCGTGCCCTGTAAACAAAAAGAGAACAGTGTGGCTAAATAATAAAGTACTACAACCCTTACAATCATCAAGATAATAAAAGGAAGTACAATGATTTATTTGGACATGTCTGTCAACCAAAGCTTTCTTAGGAAGACGTGGCTCACAATATGGCCACCATTACAGTTCCCTTTGAGCATTGTCAATTGGTTTTCCCAGGTGCCTACATCCCTCAGGGGTCTGGACGTTCCATATTAATTGTCAATCTGCTTTCTAGGAAACAAACTGATATTTGGAGGGAACATGTAAATGTACAGAATTATGCTAATATGGTCCTTGGAAAACATTGTCAGGGAGTGGGGCGATAAAACTGCTGATCTGCTCTGGGAATCCTACAAATACAACAGGAATCCTTTAGAAATCGCCTACATATTTCTTCATGCATCCACAATTCATTTTCTTGTTCTGTGCCGGCAGATTCCCCCACAGAATTACGAGTTATTACACTAGCGGAGATGTTATGTAGCGAAGAAGATTTGCTGAAGGTTCAGCGTCCACAGAAAAGCTCATTAAAGGGGGAATTAATCTTTCCTGTAGCCATTAATATCCATAGAACAGCCGTAAATAGTGTGCTCTGCTAAACAAATATATATCCAGCTAACTGCAGTATGAACATATATATAGGGGGAGGGGGGTGTAAATAATGCGGAGGTAGATTTACAGCTCCCACAATTAGTGGGGATTGTGCATTGGGGGTTTATTGAGCAACTTGTAAATTCCTCTTTATACAACCATTATAAAACAATAGTAGTTAATTCACGTCATTACCCATCAATTGCTGCTATCATACACCCCCCCCCCGTCCCCCAATCTCAGATTTGCTTTTGTTGATCTACAGGAAGTTAACCCCTTAAGGACCCAGCCAATTTTCACTGTAGGACCCGGCCATTTTTTGCACATCTGACCACTTTCACTTTAAACATTAATAACTCTGGGATGCTTTTACCTTTCATTCTGATTCCGACAGTTTTTTTCGTGACATATTCTACTTTGTTAGTTCGAATTTTGATGAAAATTTTGATGAAAAGATTGAAAATTTTGCATTCTTTTAACTTTGAAGCTCTCTGCTAATAAGGAAAATGAATATTCCAAATAAATTATATATTGATTCACATATACAATATGTCTAATTTATATTTTCATCATGAAGTTGACATGTTTTTACTTTTGGAAGACACCAGAGGGCTTCAAAGTATAGCAGCAATTCTCCAATTTTTCACAAAATTTTCAAAATACATTTTTCATGGACCAGTTCAGTTTTGAAGTGGATTTGAAGGGTCTTCTTATTAGAAATAACCCATAAATGACCCCATTATAAAAACTGCACCCCCCCCCCAAAGTATTCAAAATGACATTCAAAAGGTTTGTTAACCCTTTAGGTGTTTCACAGGAATAGCAGAAAATTGAAGGAGAAAATTCAAAATCTTCATTTTTTACACTGGTATGTTCTTGTAGACCCAGTTATTGAATTTTTACAAGGGGTAAAAGGAGAGAAATCTTCCTAAAATGTGTAACTCAATTTCTCTCGAGTAAGAAAATACCTCATATGTGTAAGTCAAGTGTTCGGCGGGCGCAGTAGAGGGCTCAGAAGGAAAGGAGCGACAGTGGGATTTTGGAGAGATGTTTTTCTGAAATGGTTTTTGCGGGGGCATGTCACATTTAGGAAGCCCCTATGGTGCCAGAACAGCAAAAAAATACCCACATGGCATACCATTTTGGAAACTACACCCCTCAAGGCACGTAACAAGGGGTCCAGTGAACCTTAGCATCCCACAGGTGTTTGACGACTTTTCGTTAAAGTTGGATGTGTAAATGATTTAATTTTTTTTCCCTAAAATGCTAGTTTTTCCTCAAATTAAATTTTTTTACAAGGGATAATAGGACAAAATGCTCCCCAAAATTTGTAACCCCATTTCTTCTGAGTATGGAAATACCCCATGTGTGGACGTCAAGTGCTCTGCTGGCGCACTACAATGCTCAGAAGAGGAGGAGCGCCATTGAGCTTTTTGAAAGAGAATTTGTTTGGAATGGAAATCGGGGGCCATGTGTGTTTACAAAGCCCCCTGTAGTGCCAGAACAGTGGACCCCCCCCCCCCCACATGTGACCCATTTTGGAAACTATACCCCTCTCAGAATTTAATAAGGGGTGCAGTGAGAATTTACACCCCACTGGCGTTTGACAGATCTTTGGAATAGTGGGCTGTGCAAATGAAAAATTACATTTTTCATTTTCACGGATCACTGTTCCAAAAATCTGTCAGACACCTGTGGGGGTAAATGCTCACTGTGCCCCTTACTACATTACGTGAGGGGTGTAGTTTCCAAAATGGGGTCACATGTGGGGGGGGGGGGGGTCCATTGTTCTGGCATTATGGGGGCTTTGTAAACACACGTGGCCTTCAATTCCGGACAAATTTTCTCTTCAAAATCCCAATGGCACTCCTTCTCTTCTGAGCATTGTAGTACGCCTACAGAGCACTTTACATCCACATATGGGGTATGTTCTTACTCAGAAGAAATATGGTTACAAATTTTGGGGGGCTTTTTTCCTATTTTCCCTTGTGAAAATGAAAAATTTAGGGTAACACCAGCATTTTAGTGAGAATTTATTTTTTTTCATTTTCACATCCAACTTTAATGAAAATTCGTCAAACACCTGTGGGGTGTTAAGGCTCACTATACCCCTTGTTGTGTTCTGTGAGGGGTGTAGTTTCCAAAATGGGGTCACATGTGGGTATTTTTTTTTCCCGTTTATGTCAGAACCGCTGTAAAATCAGCCACCCCTGTGCAAATCACCAATTTAGGCCTCAAATGTACATAGTGCACCTCACTCCTGAGCCTTGTTGTGTGTCTGCTGAGCATTTTACACCCACATATGGGGTATTTCCATATTCAGGAGAAATTGTGTTACAAATTTTGGGTTTTCATTTTTGCTTTTACCGCTTGTGAAAACAAAAAGTATGGGGCAACACCAGCATGTTAGTGTAAATTTTTTTTAAATTTTTTACACTAACAGATAGTGTAGCCCCCAACTTTTCCTTTTCATAAGGGGTAAAAGGAGAAAAAGCCCCCCAAAAGTTGTAGTGCAATTTCTACCGAGTACGGAAATACCCCATATGTGGCCCTAACCTGTTTCCTTGAAATACGACAGGGCTCTGAAGTGAGAGAGAGCCATGCGCATTTGAGGACTACATAGGGATTGCATAGGGGTGGACATAGGGGTATTCTACGCCAGTGATTCCCAAACAGGGTGCCTCCAGCTGTTGCTAAACTCCCAGCATGCCTGGACAGTCAGTGGCTGTCCGGAAATGCTGGGAGTTGTTGTTTTGCAACAGCTGGAGTCTTCGTTTTGGAAACACTGCCGTACAATACATTTTTCATTTTTATTGGGGGGACAGTGTAAGGGGTGTATATGTAGTGTTTTACCTTTTATTATGTGTTAGTGTAGTGTAGTGTAGTGTTTTTAGGGTACATTCGCACTGGCGGGTTGCAGCGAGTTTCCCGCTAGGAGTTTGCGCTGCGGCGAAAAATTTGCCGCAGCTCAAACTTCACGCAGGAAACTTACTGTGTGAATGTACCAAACCTCCAGCTGTTTCAAAATTACAACTCCCAGCATGTACTGACAGACCATGCATGCTGGGAGTTGTACTTTTGCAACAGCTGGAGGCACACTGGTTGGAAAACATTCAGTTAGCTTCTGTTACCAAACTCAGTATTTTCCAACCAGTGTGTCTCCAGCTGTTGCAAAACTACAACTCCCAGCATGTCTAGACAGCTGTTTGGGCATGCTGGGTTTTGCAGTTTTGCAACATCTGGAGTTCTACAATTTAGAGACCAGTGCACAGTGATCTCCAAACTGTGGACCTCCAGATGTTGCAGAACTACAAATCCCAGAATGCACAGACAGCAAACTGCTGTGTGGGCAAGCTGGGAGTTGTAGTTTTGCAAGATCTAAAGGGCTACAGTTTGAAGATCACTATGCAGTGGTCTCTAAATTGTAGACCTCCAGCTGTTGCAAAACCAACTCCCAGCATGCCCAAACAGCTGTCTGGGCATGCTGGTAGTTGTGGTTTTGCAACATCTGGAGGGCTACAGTATAGAGACCACTGTATAGGGGTCTCAGACTGTAGCCCTCCAGATGTTGCTAGGCAACTCATCAGCTTCCGTAGGATCCAGGGAGCCAGCCGCACAACATCGCCGCGCCGGTCCCTGTCGGTTTCCCCGTCCTGCCCCGCCTATTGTGTGTGTGGGCAGAACAGGGAAAACAAAAGTAAACCCCCCCACCCCCGATCTGCTATTGGTCGTCGCGTCTATTCGACCAATAGCAGGGATAGGAGGGTTGGCACCCCTGCCACCTCACTCCTATCCCTTCAGGGGGATCGTGGGTGCCTTGGACAACCCTGATCCCCCTTATATTCTGAGTTACCGGGTCACCATAGACCCGTAATGACCCAGAATCGCGAAAATCGCAAGTGTGAATTCACGTGCGATTTGCGCCAATCGCCGACATGGGTGGTCTGATGACCCCCCCCTGGGCATTTCCGCGGGATGCCTGCTGATCGATATCAGCAGTCACCCCGGTCCGATCCCTGCCAGTTGTGCGGTAGGGACCGAAATTCCCACGCCCGTACATGTACGTCATGGGTCCTTAAGTACCAGGGTCCCATGACGTACCAGTACGACATGTGTCCTGAAGAGGTTAAAGGGGTACTCTGGTGGAATTTTTTTTTTATCAACTGGTGCCAGAAAGTTAAACAGATTTGCAAATTACTTCAATAAAAAAAAACTTAATCCTTCCAGGACTTATTATCTGCTACATACTACAGAGGAAATTCTTTTCTTTTTGGAACACAGAGCTATCTGCTGACATCACGAGCACAGTGCTCTCTGCTGACATCTATACACCATTGGTTTATCCTTAGGATAAACTGTTTTGGATGCGTTCCAAGTGACCACTCTAGGTTGATGTCCTGCTCCAAATTGGATAAATACGTGCACGGAGAAAACAGACGCCGACTCGCTCTTTGGGTCAAAGCAGTTCTCTGATTTATTGTATAGCGTACACACAAGATATATCCTTCAGTAGGGAGTAGCACATTGGATAAACATTCTAATTGGTTAACAGACTACTTTAGGTAACCATTGCATCATTCTCTCTGTGCCAAAAGGGGATGGTCACACAGGGTGTAATACAGGATGTAACCTCCATTTTAGAAGAATGATCTTCATTTTACATATATTATCCATAATAAAACCAAATCTCTCACCTTGGTGGCCAACAATCTTGTAAGGTAGATCTCAGACACCATCTTGCTCCCTCGGTCTCCCTCCCGCTGGTCCAGGTGGTCGTGGTTCTTCACCAGATGCCAGAGTTTGGTGCCGCTCTCCAGATCAGGGGTGATCATCGGTGTGCGGGAGCGTAAACTGTCAGGACTGGAGGCCGTCCGTAGCATGCTCTCTGGTAACAGAACAGAGGTAGGTCAGCAAAAGACAATTTCAGGTAAAGTAATCTACAACCTAAGGATTCCCTAATGTTGTCATTCATGATGCTCAGCGTGGGCCTCTAGTTTGAGGTTATCCGGGCATGGTAGGGTCCTGTAGTTTCTCAGCAGACAGAGAGATCACAGTTTTTGGAGAAAGTATTGAAAAGAGATGACTGTTCTAATTGAACTCCATGAAGCGCCTTGTGTCGCTTCACTGCCAGCAACACATTACAATAATCACAATCCCACACATCTCCCCCATCACGTCCCACCAATCACTCACAATCTCCCAAATAACCAAATGCTGGCAATATCTATTGCTCATTTTCCGTTTCATCAATTCCATTTTTTTATCTATTATCCATTTAGCTTACAGCCCATGAAAGCATCAGAAAAGAAAATGTCTTTCTTTGAGGGCTGTCACTGCAGAGACATCACATACTATGGAGGCAGGGTGACAAACAGACAAGATGGGACACCGTACCCAAACTTTATCTGCTGTGGTGCCATTGTATATAATCTACTTGTTCCTGTTATCAGCCACTGCAGACCAGTGTTAGGTTTAACTATAGTCTATTTACATACATTTACATACATAACTATAGAAGACATTAGCTGCTACTGCTGTTAGGGTTAGTGGCCCTGTAAGGGTATGTTTACATGGCCAAAGTTCCTTGCAGAATTTTGCTTAAATTTACTGACCATTGACTTGCCCAATGGGGTTCTGCAGGCCCATTCAGACAGTGGTATTTCTTTGGTGGGCATTCTGCTTCGCGCAAAAATTTTAGACCAGTCTTATATTTTGCTAAATTTTGTAGTGGAATCTCATGGAAGTCAATGGGGCTTGAATTCTGGCTGAATTCTGTGTTCCGGCAGAATTCCGAAATTCTAATTTGTGTGCAATTGCCGTGTGAACATTAGAGTGCCACAGAAGAGGCTGTTAAGGCAGCTGAACCAATAAACAGTGATGACCTTACCGCAACGCTATGTACCTCATGTCTGTAGGGGCTTTCTAGCCCAAACTACAACAGGGGTGTGAAAATTTAATAAAAATCTACTTGTCCACGGTACTAAAATGGAGCAAAATCTACTTGTCCCTCATGACGATCCACTTTTTCGGACCAATTTTTGCTTTTACACTCATATTTTCCTCCTCACCCTATAAAAGCCATAACTACTTACTTTAATTTTTCAATAACATTCTCCAAACCAAAAAAAAATAAATATATATATATATATATATATATATATATATATATATATATATATATATATATCTTTTTTACATTTATGTCATTTACCGTATGGGATACATATTATATTTTAATAGTTCGTACAATTACGCACGCAGCGATAGAAAATGTAAATTTTTATTATGTTTACATGTTTTTATATAGTAAAAGGGGTTGATTTGAACTTTTAACATGGAAGGGGTTAATGCAAGTCTTATTTTTTTTGTTTTACACTTTATTAGACTTTTAGGAGGAATCATTAGATTCATCATGCAGATCAATAGAGTTCTATTGAACTCCATTGATCTGTGTTCTCTGCGATTCATTGATAGAGCCTAGTCCATCCAGGCTCTATCAATGACAGAGCCACGGACACCAGGGAACAGAGGTAAGCCCTCAGGCTACCTCTATAGTGGATCTCCCCCCCCGCAATCACGCTGCAGGGGGGGCGATCCACCCCACTAGTCCACCAGGGAGCATTCACATGTCCCTTTAGACGCCGCTGTCAGCTTTGATAGTGGTGATGTAAAGGGTTAATAGCCAGCTGCGGAGATCGCCACATGCTGGCTATTAGTGGTGGCCCCCAGCTACTGAAAACAGCCGGGGGCTGCAGAGTATGGAGCGTGCAGGAGTTGGGAGCCCGCTTCATACAGACTGCTGAGCGTCGCCATGCTTATCAGGGCTTTCAGGTCCGTCCCCTGCTTGCCTGAAGCAAGGCTAAGGTCCAGAAAAATTCCCCTGCCCGGAACTGCTTGTCCTGGGCGTCGGGCGATAGGAATTCCACATATGGCTAATTTTACACTGTGGGCCAGTAGGCGGACTGTGAAATGTAGGAAAGGAATTGGTTAAACATCTCTATCTGGTCTTCAAAGACTTGAGTACCAAAGCGTCGGATCTGTTTAATGAACATTTCCCACAAGCTTTACAGAATAATGTTTCATTTCTATGCCGATTTCTCCCCCCCCCCCCCCCCCCCAAATGATACCTACAATGCAAATGAAGACGCTGTAGGCAGACGCCGGTTCCAGCATTGACATTTCAAAGCCAATTACGTGCGATAATTAATTTTAGCGTCGCTATCAATTGGCTTTGATTGGAGATAGGTTCTGCTGCTTCAATTAGTTACTCAAGGAGGATATTTGCTTGACCTCCAGACAAAGCTTTATTGGAAGATAAACAGATCACAGGCAATGGCGTCATAGTCGCTACTAAAACTTTTATGCAGATTTAATGCTGAGCTGTTTTCTAAACCCAGAGCTGCTTTCTAAAGCCTTTGGCTGTCCTGGCATACTGGGAGTTGTAGTTCTGCAACAGCTGAAGGAACATTGGTTGGGAAACAATGTGCTAAGCACTATCCGTAACTATCTCCTGAGCTCCCACAATGCACTGCTGTCTGATCACAAGAACTAACACAATTCTGAATGAGGTTTAGACATGAATGGGAGAGAAATAGTCAAGTGACTCAAAATCACTAAATGTTTCTAGGCATCACTCCTATCAGATGACTATATTTCTTGTAGGATTCCTATAATGATAAGCATCTAAGGCTAAGTCCACACTGTAGAATCTCTGGACGGAATTTCCCAAGGAGACCCCACAGACTGCATTGCCGTCCCCATAGACAGCCATGCATTTCTGATGGGATCTTTTGGAAGATCTGCTCAGAAATGCATTGCCGTCTATGGAGACGGCAATATAGTCCACATGGTCCTAGAATTCCTCGCGGGATCCCTGGTGGAAATTCCATCAGGCCTTTTGGTTACTAAACCAGTTTTCATTAATGGTTGAAGATTTGTGGGTGGTCAGAGTTGGAGATGCGACTCACATAGGATCGCGCACTTACCGTATCTACTCAGAGATTTTGTAAACGTTGAAGAGTTTGAGATGTTGTAGGCGGAGTTCTGCTTAGGAACCAGTGCGACCGAAGATCCATCGATAACCTGTAATGACCGGGTCATAAGAGGAGAGATCTGTGAATGACTTGTGCAGAATGAAGCTGCCAATACACTTTTAACAGGTAGCAGATGAATGTTCATTCAGCCAGCAGCTATTCCTTCCAACTTCCTCATACACATCCATGCTCAGTTCAGTCAAGGGTGCATGTTCTCTTAAGGTGGAGAAAGGAATAAGCCATAACCAGACACCTTTGGCTACAGCTCAGCCATTCTACTCCGCGACATCTTCCTTTAGTGTAGTCAAAACCCCCATTGACACTAGATAGTTGGTTGGCCATACACACACAAGATGGGTTCTTGGATGCGAGCTACGCACCTGGTAGTGAGCCAAGGTGTTAAGGCGTTTCCAGTCGTTGTCTATTTTGGTTGTTACATCCTCGTCCTGCAGGATTATTCTCGCCATCCTACCTTGGCGCCACTCTGCAAAATGGAAGAGAAAAAATAAATTCCGTATAAGATGGATGTGGATTTGAAGTAGTATCCCAACTACAAGCATATATTCATGGCATCTCCACCTACTACAAGAATCTGGGTTCCATTACATTTTGGAACTCAAAAGCAGTCAGCAAAAATTATCAACAGTTCCTGTAACTTCTATAACAGAAAAAGTCACATTGAGCCGCTCCTATTTCCAAGCTACTCAGCGTCTTTAAATAGCTGACAAAAGTTTGGGGTGCCCTTTATTCCTTGTAGGTGAGAGTTTTTTTTTTTCCTTATCTCAAAGAACAGGTTCAAAACAAGTACCTATACTTCAGATAAGTACATGGGACATAATGGAGCAAAATGACGTGAATCCAGTCATTTACCAATATTTTTTCTGCTTTTGGGACCCCTTCTCCCAATAGGTAAGGGACTAAGAGACATAAAAGGGGTAGTCTCTTGGAAAAAAACTTATCCCCATCCACAGGATAGGGGATATATTTTAGATTTCTCCTGGGTCTCTCCTGGAGCGGCATCACGACCCCCGCCTGAAGCGGGGCTGCCACACCCCCTCCATATATCTCTATGGGAGCACCGAAGTTTGCCGAATAGAAATGAAAAAGAAAAACGCCAGGGTGCGCCCCTAGTGCAGACCGCTATGGAATAAGCTAAAATGAAATGACAGATGGGCTGCTTACTCTTAGGTGTTGCGCTTAGAGCACAACACCTAAAGTTGCATGTGGACAATAAAGATAGGCGAGTCGCCCCAGGGTGGTCCCGAACGAAAAGCAGTCAATCCGGCATATTGCATGAAGAGATAAAAATGAAAATGGATTCCCTGGATGAGATCGTGGGGGAAGCCTCTTACCTAGGTCCATGTCTCCTGCTTTGGGTCTCTGGGAATAGGGGACCCCCTTGTAGACAGCATCCAGCAGCTTCTCTTTCACTTGGGTTATGGTGTCGCAGTTCAGCACCTTCACTGGAATTTCAGGGGCGTTTTCATTCTCAGGGTTCACACAATTCAGCGTCTGTAAACAAGAGTTTTTATCGTGACAGAAACCTGGGAGCATCTGGGAGTTCAGTGCGACCTGCAATCAACTAATTAAATTATTCTATATTTTTCCCAGAATTTACGACTTTAATAAGCATCGTTCCCCTTAGGAGTGGAGAACACAGGTGCGAGGTACAGATTTTTGTTATTGATGCTCATTAAACTCGTTGCCTGCTGAAAGAATATAGAGCGCAGACATCCTCAGCCCTCCTCCAAGACCCGGAACAAGGGGCATCTATGGAGCCAATTATCATAAGTGAGATCCATCAAACTTAGACCTATTGGGGAAGACTTTGATGCTGAAACAAGTGGAGCAGATGCATACATGTTTACTACAGAACATTTGGGGGGAATTAATAGAATGTAGAGATGTATAAAGCTTAAATAAACTGGTGATGGTTCCTCCTTTTTCTGCAGTCAGGTACCATTCTCTATGATGGTGTTATAATAATAATGTGTCAGTATAAGAGGGGAGGGGGGGACTCTGATCTCTGGGAACCCCTCAATCTTCAGAATGGGACTCTTGAAGCTCCTGACTGAATGGTGCAAAGGTGCACATTCTCAATCTCAACAGCAGGTTCATCGGTTGTCCATTGGAGTGCCGAAGATATACAATTATAGCGCTCGGCTATCTTTGGCATTCTCAGTGATGATAAATGGAGCTTCAGGAACCCAATCTTTATGATAACAAGGGTTAGAACTCCATGTGATCTTTCCATATCCAGTGTCCATGGTACCAAAACCCTGTTGACATGCACATATGCCAGATTAATGGCGCAGGTACAGTAGTTGAACAGCTCCTAGACATCTTTGAGCAAAACAATAGAATGGAACAGGAAAATTCTGATAACATTTTTATAAGGGTCATTCAGTCCCATAAACATTAGATTGTCACTGACCCAACACAAAACAATCTGGATCTGCCCGCACAAACCTAATATGTATGGGCACGTATAATTGGATACAGATGAAGCCATGAAATGGATTGAAGGATCCCAGTTATAGACCCCCCTCCCACCACCACCAAAGCGGAAGGAGGGGGAGAATGGTGCTGCGTGTCAACTTACTTGAGGCGAGCGGCAACATGACTCATCGCTCAGCCCGTCATCGGCACAAGGATTCTTCAATCCATTAACAGGCAAGCCACATTAGTGAGACACACAGAAGAGGAAGAGACAGGTTGGCGAGAGAAAAAGAGAGAGAAAAAAAATACCAATGTAAAATGAACGGCTTCTCTGTGTGGGTGGAAAATCACTATTTACGGCTCAGACCAGCCACAAAGCCTGTACGTCATTGAGCAAGCAATGTTTGTGGTAAAGATGAATGAATGTGATGGGACCAAGCAAAAAAAAAGTAGCCGACCCAATCTACATACACTAAGGTATAGAGGACATACATCAAACCAGGAGCTTGTGTGAAGCTTGGGCCAACCACCCATGACTGTCCATGTTTACTTCCCCACATGCCTTATGTCAAGTACTTTAGGGTAACAATCGTGTCCTAGTTCACACTTAAGTATTATCATCCCAAGACAAGTTGTCAGATCTTTACAAATCAGTAAGAGTACCACTTTATGTAAGACTGACCAGCATCTTGTAGTCGATCTGTTGGCGGATGAGCTTATCTTCGCTTAGGGAATATCTTGCTTCTCCTGTGATGGCATCGATTGGTCCCTTCTCCATCTGCTGCTTGATGGCGCAGTACAACATGAACAGCGGCTCACCGGCACATTCCTAAACAGGATGAGAGAAGACAACATTTTAGTTACAGCTGTGAGAAAAAAAAATAAGATTGACGAGTCAAAAGATAATAAGCATCCAAATATCTAGGACCTAATTTAGGATTAACTTCATCATTACCATTAAATATTAAAGTGTGTTCCCATTTTCAGGTTTTTGATGCAGTTTCTAAAGCCAAAATGGATGGCCAAGGAAGAAAAAAACTGAGCCTTCTCTTTTCAAATCTATTTCTGGCTTACTGCATAAAAAAAAACCTGCACATAGGAAGGCTTTGTTCCACAGCGGAATTTCAGAGCGGAAACTTCTGCTCCGGAAATCCAGATTCTGCATTCCACAGAAACATGGAACCGTGCAATGATTCTGTGGATTCCGCTCGGAAATGCATTGCCGTCTATAGAGACTGCGCATTTCTGAGTGGTCCTAGTGAACTGAATCAAACAAATGTGCAAAATGTCCACTCAATATTCTGCCTATTTTCAGTTCTGTGAACATGGCCTGACAGAGACAACATCATTTCGTGGTAGTCCTTAAAACATTAATCAGTAGAAGCCACTAAAATTTGTTGTATCAACCTGATACCATCATTGCTTCCATTGCCTTAAATATTCAAAAACACAGGGTTAAGTTCCTGATTTTTTGTCAATACCCATCACTAAAAAAAGGATAATATTCATTATTGCATAAACCCAGACAAGTTGAATAATAGTAACAATCTTATTGCATTTGTACAGAAATGAAAGAAAGGTCTAAGCCTTATAAGGTCTAAGTCTAGTAAATGTTTAAGGCAAGCAACGTCATAGATAAAGAGTAAAAAACGATCATCTCCTTGATCTCATGGACAAGGCTGTTTTTAGAAGCAAGTTTATTTTTTTTTTTACCTGTAACTATAAATGGTTTGATCGTATTGCACTTGGATTGTGCAGTTGATCCTATATAACTAGTGAGCCTTTAGAAAACATGACCAGCTTTATACATCCATCTGATACCGGTCAGCTGCTTAAATATACACTTTAAATTAATTACAGCTCCTGATGTTGGGAGCTGAGAAGATGGTGAGACTAAGCTACACACAGCCCATATTAAGAACAACCCTGCTCACCACGGACCTGACTATGGCGCGGCATTCACATGCAGATCTGCTTTGGTGCAAAAGTGCAAGTACTTGCCTGTCACCATATGCTGTTAGCAACTCGTTAGCATCTGCAGTAATTAAAGAGACAGCTGCTAACGAGCGGGAGTGGGCATACATCATCCCAGACCTTCCACAACGAGCTTGTCTTTGAATTATGGTTCATTTGCAAACTTAGCTTCATTAATTCAACTTGGGGAAGGCAATGTGCGGGGATCTGAGAGGAAGCAGCCTGTGCCTGGCCACGCTAAGAATAATTAATCGTTATGGAGATAAAGAGGCACCGAAAGTTTTTGGGGATCCTGACTGCCTGACTGGCGGATTAACAACAGTAAGGGGGATCGAAGTCTGTGCAGAGAATTTGGGTTCAGCTTAGAGGGGGGGCCAGTATTTGTTATTCGGTTTGAAGGCAGCCTTTTTTTTTTTTTTTTACACATTTTTGGGATCCAGGTATAGTCAACTGTGGCTGAATATGAAAATTGCTAAATGCAGACAAAAAATGACAGAATAGTCAACACATGGAAACAGCAGAACCTTCTAAGGTTGACAATCCTACAAGATGTTCAGACAAGTGCGACTACTGCAGCTGAATGATTGTTTCCAGCTATTGGCCGTTTGTTCCACACGTTCGAGTGTTACTATCACAAGTGCGTGGTTGCATCCTTATTATGGATACAAATCCTAGCCCGACTGTAGATCTAATGACCTGAACTGCTGGTACCATAGATCACTAAGATGCTTTTAGTTTAGGACTGGCATCTGTAACACAGATGGAAACGTGTCGGCATTACACAAACATGAAAGAAACCTTAAACTTGCAGAAGGTAGCTCTGAGTGAAGTAACCTTGTTGATTTCTGTGATGGACATTCCACTTCGGAAATTCCAAATCCCAGACTCCATCGAAAGAATAAACATGTTCATTCTTTCAGCAAAATTCCCTTTGAGATACTTTGCCATCCTAGCACCAGTTTTTTTTGCCAGCGCCCACTACAGATGGATTCCCTAGTGTGAATTAACCCTAAGCAGTCCAGGAGGTGGGGTATACATCATACTCCCCTAACTGGCACTTTGGGGGCTCTCGTAATGGGCCTATTAGTTGTTTTTTCATGACTTACTGCAAGTTCCCTTTAAATACGGCTCTTTTATTTAGAATAGATGAACACTATAAAAACTGGAGCCACTGTTTTACACTAGCAGAAAGCTACAAATATGAGGAGCACTATTGACAGGATTTAGCTCATCAGGCATCTAATACCGCACGTTTCTCAATACTTCGCAGTCGTTTTTCCCTGTCTCTTTGCTCGCTTTGCAGGGAATGTCTCATTACACTTCTGATAAATAACTGCTCAGGCCTTGAGAGGTAACAGATAAATATATTACTGACAATTGCAGAAAGTTATCACCTAGCTTTCCAAGACTCTTTAAAAGCAAAACTGTTTAGGCAAGTAGCAATACATCCTCTTCTTTTAAGATAATGGGCTGATTTGTTCCTAGGGAATCTGGATGAAAACCCATAGTGCTATAAATACAGGTATATGGGGTACTTTTCCAGAGTACTGAATGGTAACTCTACCTACTAATACAGCAGCAATTTCACTATTAGATATTCAGGAGTCTGAGAGAGCTGGATAATCCTACAACAGCTGCAAGAGAAGCCATGTAAGTTTGTAGCTTGATATTAAGCAAACCACCTAAAAACCAGGGGCGGACACAGACAGCAGAGGGCCCCCTCTGCAAAGAATGTGCCTGCCTCCCCCCCCCCCCCCCAAAAAAAAAAAAAAGTACTATGCCATAAAATTGCACTGCAACTCACATTAATCTGCAGCATCAGGTAGGCAGCAGTTTCCCCACATTAGGTAGCAGTTTCCCCACATTAGGTAGCATAGTTTCCCCACATTAGGCAGCATAGTTTCCCCACATTAAGTAGCATAGATTTCCAAACACACAGGCAGGCACATACACAGACACACACACTTACCTGGCATGTGCAGCGCTCAGGTCTCCTGTGGCGGCCTGACGACTGATGTCACCGACGACCTCCTGTGCGGGTCTGCATAGGGACGTCACCTGCGCGATGTCCCTTGTCAGACCCAGTTTGGCCGGCTGCAGACTCACTGTCTATAGTGCCTGCTGCACTATTATGTGCCGCAGCCACTTTAGAACAGTGAGCAGCGGCACCGCAGCGAAGAGCGGCGGGCCCCCTCACATGCTGGGCCCCTGTGCAGCTGAACTGGCTGCATAGGCGATATGTCCGCCCCTGCAATATACAATGCATTCGGAAAGTCTTTCACTTTTTCCCATTTTGTTGTGTTGTGGCCTTGTGGTTAAATAAAATAAAAATCCGGTTTTCCTGCACTCAATGCCCCATTCTGACAGAGTGAAGACAGAATTTAAGAAACTTTTGCATATTTAAAATAAATAAATAAAACTAAGATTTGTCTGGGACATAATCAGGGCTCAAGTCCTGCAGGAACGTGTGGGAACTGAGTTCCTGCACTTTTTCCACAACAGGAACACCATTCCCATTAGCAGGAGCAGCCCTTGAGTGGAAATCTTGGGTGAGTTCCCACACTTTTTTCCCCCAGGACTTGACCCCTGGACATAATTATTTAGTCCCTTTGCTATGACTTCGTTTTGGAATGTGAGATGTTTCTACAGCTCCATTGGAGTCACTTCTGGTAAATTCAGCTGACTAATTAGACATGACTTGGAAAGACGCTCCTGTCTATATAAGGTCTCACATTTACAGATGACAATGCACAGAAGTGCAAAAACCAAGCCACGAGGTGCAAAAAAAAAAAAGCCTGTAGAGCTCAGAGACAGCATTGTGTGGAGGCACAAACTGGAGAAGGGAATTAAATATTTCTACTGCACTGAACATTCCCAAAAGCACAGAGGCCTCCATAATTCTTAAATAGAAGATGTTTGGAGCAACCAAGACTCTTCTTAAAGGGGTACTCCGCCCCTAGACATCCTATTCCCTATCTAAAGGACAGGGGATAAGATGTCTGATCACGGGGGTCCAGCCGCTGGGACCCCCGCAATCTCTGCTGCGGCACCCCAGACATCCGGGGCACGGAGCAAACTTTGCTCCGTGCCGGATGACTGGCGTTGTGAGGCGGAGGCTCGTGCCATCACGGCCACGCCCCCTCAATGCAAGTCTATGGGAGGGGGCGTGACGGCTGGAGCCTCTGCCCCACAATGCTAGTCATCCGGCATGGAGCAAAGTTCGCTCCGTGGCTAGAAAGAAGCCTTTTCTGAGTAAAAGTCCCAAGAAAGCTGCCTGGAGATTGCAAACAAAGCACCTTATGGATACTCAGACTGTGAGAAACAGGATTCTCTGGTCTGATGAAACCAAGATTTACTTTTCGGTGTCATTTCTTAGCATTATGTCCGGAGGAAACCAGGCACAGTTTCATCACCTGCCCAGTATCATCCCTACAGTGGAGTAGGTGGTGGCAGAATTATGCTGTAGGGGTGTTTTTCAGTGGCTGAAAGAGGGAAAGCTGAATGGAGCAAAGTACAGAGATATTCCTAATGAAAACTTGATCCAAAGCGCTCTGGATCTCAGACTGGGCTGAAGATTTACCTTCCAACAAGACAATGACCCAAAACAGACAGCAAGACAACACAAGACTGGCTTACTCTCAATCTGGGAATGTCCTTGGCTAGGTCAGAGCCCTGACTTTAAGC
This sequence comes from Hyla sarda, assembly GCF_029499605.1. Classification (NCBI taxonomy): domain Eukaryota; kingdom Metazoa; phylum Chordata; class Amphibia; order Anura; family Hylidae; genus Hyla; species Hyla sarda. The sequence goes on along the minus strand of NC_079194.1, from coordinate 121,613,092 downwards.
CAAACAAACATGTCTGGAGAGACCTAATATAATGGCTGCCTCCCATGGTCCACCCAACCAGACAGAGATTAAGAGGATCTGCAGAGAAGAATGGCAAAACATCCCCATATACGGGAGTACAAACCTTGTGGCCTCATCACCAAGAAGTCCGGAGGCTGTAATCACTACCAAAGGGGCTTCAACTAAGTACTGAGAAAAGGGTCTGAATACTTATGTCAATGCAATTTCTGAGTTTTTCCTTTTCAATAAATTAGAATTTCTAAAATTCTGTTTTCCCTTGACATTGCGGGGTATTGAGGGCAGATTGATTGGGAAGGGGGCATGATTTTTTTTCTTCTTCCTTTTAGCACAAGGCCGAAATATTTAAAAAAAAAAAGTGAAAGGGTCTAGAGCAGTGGTCTCCAACCTGCGGACCTCCAGATGTTGCAAAACTACAACAAAACTACAACTCCGAAATATAAAAAAAAAAAAGTGAAAGGGTCTAGAGCAGTGGTCTCCAACCTGCGGACCTCCAGATGTTGCAAAACTACAACTCCCAGCATGCCCGGACAGCCATTGGCTGTCCGGGCATGCTGGGTGTTGTAGTTTTGCAACATCTGGAGGTCCGCAGGTTGGAGACCACTGGTCTAGAGACTTTCCAAACACACTGTATATTTTAAAAACTAGGGTAAAATGCTTAGGCTGCTTTCACACTATAAAACAACTTCCGTTATGAACGCCCGTTAAAAAAAAGCCTGGAAATCGTCAGTTATACGGCCGGTACAAAATCACTAACGGTCGTTAGAAAAATCCCATAGACTATAATAGGATTTTCTAATAGCCGTTTTAACCCGATATCGTACGTTATTAATAACGAACGTTATTAATAACGGGCGATAAAGGGTTAAAACGGCTATTAGAAAAATCCCATAGACTATAATGGGATTTTCTAACGGCCGTTAGGGATTTTGTACCGGCCCTATAACTACCGATTTCCAGGCTTTTTATAACGGAAGTCATTTTATAGTGTGAAAGCAGCCTTATTCATAACTCCCCAGAATGCACTGCTCTATAAATGCAGTAACAGATGGTCTGCCGAGCTATACGTACAGGATCAAGAAGAAAGAAGCCGGCTACTTATAATAAGGATGAAATAGATCGGGAGCTGGGTGATCAATATGAGCCAAAGCCTCCCAGCGGAGGGTAATGGAATCTGGGGTTTAGAGCTCCTGGGGACTGGTACAAAACCTAAAAGGTGCCCAACGATTATGTGGCAGGAGCGATCACATCAGGTGGTGACATTTAGGCTGAATTCGTCTTGTCACCTCCAGGCAACCTTTACATGAATGACTGTTTGTCAATGTTGCAGGGCATAGAAACACATTCAGCAAAATCTAGGAATTTACTGGATTTGGCAACAAGATCTACAACAATGCCAATGCTACTGACACATGCTAGGAACGAAGAATAAGATTTGTATGGGAAAACTGGATACTAGAATACTAAAGAAATATTTATTTATATGCAGTATCTGCCGCAGACACCTAGTAATCCTCCTCGCAGGTCTTTGCCTATAGCAGCTCACAATCTAAACTCCCTGATATATATACAACTTTTTGATAGATTGTGTTTCGCTTCCTTACCATTTGCAAGACCTCTGTTTGCTGACAGTGAATGGGCACATTCTTGTTTACATCCAGAAAAATTGTGCAGACCTAAAAATTCTCCCAGCGGAGGGATTAGAAGTGTATCGAGTTTAGACCATCCTCTGTGAGATAGCGGCAGTAGCACATTCTCTCTCCTGTTCTCACAAGTTTAGGACATGTATCAGTGCAGGTAGAAGGCATCAAGCTGTTCCGCTCACAGAGCATTGTTTAGACTGGACACCAGTTCACAAGTGTGAGAAGCATTAGGTCAGGTTTTCAGCCTCCAGATTAGTGTTTCTCAACCAGGGTGCCTCCAGCTGTTGCAAAACTACAACTCCCAACATGCCCAGACAGCCAAATGCTGACTGTGCGTGCTGGGAATAGTAGTTTGAAACAACTGGAGACACACTGGTTGGGAAACACTGCTCTAGATGTAAACAAGAATACCCCTATTTACTGTCAGCAAGCAGAGATCTTTAAAATGGTGAGGAATTGAACAACAAAGTCTACAATGCCTGCATTAAATGGCTACAGGTATATAGATTCACAGCAAAAAGCGCCCATTGTATACATTTAACAGGTGACAGATACAATACAGGGGCATCAGTCACCTACGGGTTCCAAATGCAAAAACAAAACGCACAGAGCGGTGAATTTTTCTTCTTATTGGATGTCATATGAAGTATTGCAGTCTTCTGTGTTATTACACCGCACAGGGGTCCCCCATTGGCTACAGTATGCTTATGATTACATCTAAACTTGTTTCTAGAAGTATAAGGAAATATATATTATTATTATTATTTTTATTCCAACACGGCCCTATGGGTGACGATGCCACAGTATGCCACATATTTTTCCCCAATACATTACATAAAGGCGAAATAATGTCACGTGATCAGTAAAGGTTTAGCTTTATTTACATAAAACCTTATTTGGCATTACACTGGGCAGGTGAGATACTCTTGGGGTGCCCAGGTTTTACTTACACCCAATCAGTACTAGGCAATGTAACCACAGTCCTATTAGATACATATAACTCAGGTTCACATGCCTCCTTCTTGTAAAAATAGTTTCTTTTTATTTCCAGGCATATCCTGAAATGCTTAGGAGTCACATGCTTGGCGTGGTATGCTGGGTCACAAAGCTACAAAATTACAGTTGTATGGTATAGTGGCAATTTGGCAGAGAAGCAACAGTGAAAATATGAAAGAGTCAGTAGCGGATGAGAACTCTGGGCTCCTGAAGTAGGAGTGTTTCTCTGCTGGCTGGATGTTCCATTCGGTGCCTGCAGTAGCAGAATTGGAGGGCATAGCGGAGCTCTATTAGTGTGTTACATTAAGAGCGGGTAATGAGCAGGTATGTGTACATATTAAGCAGGTCCCTGGAGTACGTAGAGCTTTTACCAGCCTCCTGCAGACTAAATGGTCACTTTCAGCCATGACTAAAGGGGTGAGAAGCTTCACATACATGGCTTAATAATCAACCTGAATTTCTTTCCAGAAAAAGCGGATTTCAGAACAAGAGGCAATAGTCCAGAAATTCAGTCAGAGCTTAGAGTCAGGCAGTGGCTCTCAAGAAAACACTTTGCACACTAAACATGTTAAAGGGGTACTCCACTGGAAAACATTTTCTTTTAAATCAACTGGTGCCAGAAAGTTAAACAAATTTGTAAATTACTTCTATTAAAAATAAAAAATCTTAATCCTTCCAGTACTTATCAGCTGCTATATGCTACAGAGAAAGTTCTTTTCTTTTTGAATTTCCTTTCTGTCTGACCACAATGCTCTCTTCTGCTGACACCTCTGTCCATGTCAGGAACTGTCCAGAGCAAAGACCGTTCCTAAAATTGACAGAGGTGTCAGTAGAGAGCACTGTGGTCAGGCAGAAAGGAAATTCAAAAAGAAAATAACTTCCCGTGGAGCATACAGCAGCTGATAAGTACTGGAAGGATTAAGATTTTTAAATAGAAGTAATTTACAAATCTGTTTAACTTTCTGGCACCAGTTGATTTAAAAAAAATGTTTTCCAGCGGAGTACCCCTTTAAAGGGGAACTTTACTAATACATCACCATAGGTAATTGCTTTAAGGGTTAGGTTACTCCACTAACATTGATGGGTTTTCCATTTATTTATTTTTTTCTTCTCTCTCTTTTTCGGGGGGGATTGCTAAATATAAAGAATCAATACTCACCTGCCCCAAAGCTACTGCCAGTCCCTGCTACTACGGAACGTCATAACAAGCAGAGAGAAGCAGGGACTGGCAGTGACATGGAATCAGGGCACGTGAGTATTTTTAATTTTTTTTTATAAATACTTTCATGCTTGAAAAAACCCTTTAAGGACCGGGTCACACAGGGTGCATCTGTGGCGTATTTGGCCCTGAGGATGTGCAGACGGAAGTCACAGAAGGACTGCAGAGTAGGATACCTTTGTGTGTCTGCTCGTAGCTGCAGATGTGCCCTGTGAGACCCTGCCCTAACAATTATCAACTTGAGTAGAGTATAGTGGAGAACAGGACTAGGACAAGATGATCTCTTTATGACCGAATGTTGCCTCATCTGTCTGAAAAGATGGAGAAATTAAAGTTAAGCTGTGATTGGTCAATACAGGCAACTGGACCATTTTGAGAGGATCTTAAAATGGTGAGAAAATGAACACAAAATTTAGTAAGATAAGCACAGTGCTTCCTTGCGCCCATGGCTCCTTCAGAGAGCTGATTGGTGGAGGTGCCAAAATCGGCTTCACCATTAATTTAATCTTGGTGACTAAGGCAGGGTTTACACAGCGTAAAAAATGTGTGCACATTTTATTTATTCTCACATTTTCAGCAGTTTTTGTTAATAAGCAAAAAAAAGGCAACTTAAAAAATAACGGCTGAAAATGTGCCTTTTAATTCTGTGTGAACATGGCATAAAGATGAAATTGCTACAACAGCTTTATGCTATGGAGTAAACTGAGCAATTTCCCGAGAGAAGGCTCCAAGAGTGGACTGTCACTTTAAGCACATCTCATGTAATACACAGTACTGTAATAGAAAAACATTCCATCAATTACCAAGCATTTTGGCAACAATATTCTTTGCTCGATTTACATTGTTGAATTTATTTTGATTGTTCTGATGTCTCAATATTTATTTCTTCCCATATGGTGTAAAAGAAAAAGAAAAAGAAAAAAAAAATACAACAATTTAGAAATACGTTGTTGTATTTGCTGGATGGGTGATCGCCATCTGCATTCCCCTGGTGGAATCAATCAGAATAAAACACTCAAAACATTCCTGGCAGAGGATTCCACTGGTTATTATTTCACTTTCCTCCCATTTACAGTGACAATGAAGAAAGTCCCAGAGTATAAGAAACCGAGAAGACTCCGCAGAGAAGTCAATATATGGAGGCTTCCAAGTATTACACAGACGTATTATACTCTTCGTATTATTTACATAGGCGTATTATACTCTTCCAAAATGTCCGTGAGATATCAGACATAAGGGGAAACCACCCTGCACCACCCACGCTCTTGGTAGATAAAGCAAGGTTAAACATGACAAGAAATATGGAGCATTCAGTCAGCCACATACCATGTCTGCCAGCAGAGGACCTCAGGACAAAGCGCTGGAGGAAGTAGTAACGGTTGACATATTGGTAAACCTTTTCTAACTGTTCTTCAGTATTAGACAGAACCCCTAAATATCTGTGTGCAGTGGTGTGTTCCATAACTCGCACAGCATTTTGCAGTTTAAACTGAATGTATCTTTGCAGAACAGGCCACTGCAACACAAATATTAGGGGTGTTAAGAGTAAGGAAGAGTTTAAAGTGTCCACATTGTCAAGGGATTTGTGAGTATTTTTCTACTTAAAGGAGTACTCCCCTGGAAAACATTTTATTTTAAATCAACTGGTGCCAGAAAGTTAAACAGATTTGTAAATGACCTTAAGCCACTAGAGAGGGAGAGAGCACACCATGCAGCTTAAGCATGCAGATATACAATACCACTGGTATACGCATGCAGCCTCCGGACCCGATAAGTAACAACGCAGCACCTGCGGGGTGCACACACTAGATAAAGTATCAAACAATACAATGAAAGAGAGTAGCGTGCACTCACCGCGGGTAAACAGCTGCAGGCCCGAGGTCCGGGATCACCACGGCATAGACGGAGACGGTAAGGGGCGCTCAGTGGCGTGGCCTCTGAGCGCCCCTTACCGTCTCCGTCTATGCCGTGGTGATCCCGGACCTCGGGCCTGCAGCTGTTTACCCGCGGTGAGTGCACGCTACTCTCTTTCATTGTAGATTTGTAAATTACTTCTATTTAAAAATCTTAACCCTTCCAGTACTTATCAGCTGCTGTATGCTCCACAAGAAGTTATTTTTGAATTTCCTTTGTCTGACCACAATGCTCTCTGCTGACACCTCTGTCCGTTTTAGGAACTGTCCAGAGCAGGAGAGGTTTGCTATGGGGACTTGCTCCCACTCTAGACAGTTCCTAAAATGGTCAGAGGTGTCAGCAACAAGCACTGTGGTCAGACAGAAAGGAAATTCAAAAATAAAGTAACTTCCTCTGGAGCATACAGCAGCTGATAAGTACTGGAAGGATTAAGATTTTTTAAATAGAAGTAATTTACAAATCTGTTTAAACTTTCTGGCGTGAGCTGATTTAAAAAAAAAAAAATGTTTTCCAGTGCAGTGCCCCTTTAAAGGGGTTTACCTGCAATAATAACGTATTATATATATATACAGTAAGTTAGTCATCAAACACAAAGAAACAACCTGTGTATGGCGTCAAAAAGTATAATAAAGCAACTTCTTAATATAATGTTTTTAACCATACTGCACAGATCTTTCATATCAGCTCTGCTCTTTCCCCTTGTAGCTGTAACATCACGTCACAAGCCGTAAATGCAGAGATATTGTTGTAAAAAGATCATTGATGTAAAAAGGGGAGCACCTATTACTGCTCATTAGATTTTAAAGTAGCAGGAAGCCTTTCTCAGATAAGTCAGCAGCAAGGCTGCTCTGAGGGAAACTACTGCGAATGAGAAAAGCTTCCTTCTGCCTTAAAAAAATAATCTAATGAGCAGTAATATGAGCTTCCCCTCTTCACTTCAATGGTTTGGTTCTAAGCAGACAGGAAGGGAGGGGGGAGAAGGAACGGAGCAGCTCTGCTTCAGAGTGTGTGGCTGGGGCATCACAGCTTCAAGCCAGACAGCTCAGCTGATAATGGAAGATCTCTGCACTATTGCTGATACCAACATATTAGTAAATTGCTTTATTATACTGGAGCTACCTCCATTAATCATATCGTCAATCATTCCCCATTTAGGAAAATATAAGGCATTTACCTTTAAGAACTTGTATAGAAGAAACGTGAACCAGTTTGTCAGCATCTTTTCAGCCACAGACTCCGTTCTCGTAGAAAGAAAAAAAAGAAACACACTAAGTACTACAGAATATACAGCAATTCAATTACGTTATGTACAAGCTATATTGTTCTGCAGGTGCATATTGCAAAATGGTGTGTGGTAATGTCACTTTAAATTTAGTTAATGCAGATGTTTATTGCATTATGGAAATGTTTTACAGTAAATTATGGTGTCCTATGATCTCTAATAAGAACCCCAGATGTCCGGCACATTGTGCACCTAAGGATATGTCCTGTTAGCGACACTTTCACCAGTAATATGACGCAAACGTGTGGATTATAACCCACAGGCCACCCAGAGACAGCAAGCATCATTTCTCATTGATCTCAATATAAATTAAATTCCTCCCTCTTCTATCTTTCAGAGACAGCCCCAGGGAGCCTAAAAACTGCAGTCATAGTTTTGTACCAGCAATGAAGAAACCAGACTTCAAAAGGGAAGATCACTTTAAGCAGCCAGGAAATGCTGTAATGAGATGCGTTCATGCGCCATTAAACAGGACCAGTTCAGGGAGACGCAATTCACACAGCTTAATCCCTTTGGTCCTGGGGGACGTGCAGCACCAAAGGGGTTAAACATCAGTTCGTAGACATCTGTCAAACATGACAACAACACTCGCTAATGGAGCAAGGCGGCTTTGATCATATCTGTGGGTGATTTCAGTCCAATAAACTCTGCGCGCCATTCATTTCACTGAGCGTAATCGTTTTACCTGGACATATATCCAATATACCGGTAAACCAGGAAAGCAAACTCCAATCACATGCCAATATTAGCCAAACTGTTCAAATTCGTAACATGGTGGTATGGTATTTTTATTCCTTTGCATAGGGGCCAGTATTATAGTAGTTATACTCTTGTACATAGGAGGCAGTATTATAGTACATATAGTCTTATACATGGGGGACAGTATTATAGTAGCTATTTTCCGGTACGTAGGAGGCAGTATTATAGTAGTTACATTCTTGAATATAGAGGGGCATTATTAAAGTAGTTCTATTCTTGTACATAGAAATCAGAATTATAGTACGGTAACTATATTCTAGCACATAGAAGACAGTGTTATAGTAGGTATATTACTGTACATAGGAGGCAGTATTATAGTAGTTATATTCTTGTACATAGGCAGCAGTATTATAGTAATTATATTCTTGTACATACGAGGCAGTATTATAGTAGTTATATTCTTGTACATAGGAAGCAGTATTATAGTAGTTATATTCTTGTACATAGGAAGCAGTATTATAGTAGTTATATTCTTGTACATAGGAGCAGTATTATAGTGATTATATTCTTGTACATAGGGCAGTATTATAGTAGTTCTATTCTTGTACATAGGGGCAGTATTATAGTAGTTCTATTCTTGTACATAGGGGCAGTATTATAGTAGTTATATTCTTGTACATAGGGGCAGTATTATAGTAGTTATATTCTTGTACATAGGAGCAGTATTATAGTGATTATATTCTTGTACATAGGGCAGTATTATAGTAGTTCTATTCTTGTACATAGGAGGCAGTATTATAGTAGTTATATTCTAGTACATAGGAGGCAGTATTATAGTAGTTATATTCTTGTACATAGGAGGCAGTATTATAGTAGTTATATTCTTGTACATAGGGGCAGTATTATAGTAATTATATTCTTGTACATACGAGGTAGTATTATAGTAGATATATTCTTGTAAATATGGGACAGTATTGTAGCAGTTATATTCTTGTACATAGGGGACAGCAATATAATAGTTATATTCTTGAACATAAAGGCAGTATTATAGTACTCATGGTATACATGGGAGGCCAAAGTGGTTATATATATATATATATTTTTTTTTTTTTGTTATTTTTACATAGGGGGCAATAGTATAGAGACAGAGAGCGAGAGAGACTGATGCACAAATACATAGTGAGTAATTCTCTAGTACACATTTCTCTGTGACATGAATCCCACTATATTGGTGATCGTGAACAGGATTATGGGTATTTTATGAGGAATGTCAGCCTGAGTACGGACGCTGTGTTCCTAAGCAATTCTGGCTTGAGCTGCACTGAGGATCGGGGACAGGTAGGTAGAAAGCAATAAATAAACATTAGGAGCTTCATTTACAGCCAAATCCGATGGTCACAGAGTCTTGAAGTGCAATTTCTGTCACCAGGCCTGTGATCAATAGACAGAGGATGGGAAGATATTGAATTAATGAAGATAATGTATTTTTTTTAGCAGAACCTCGGCTTTTGCATTCGGAAATCGATTTGATTGTGTTTAATTCTTCTTTTCAGCACCGGCTCTGTGCGCCAATTGATTTTTTTTTCAGCCTTTTTAATCATCTTCGCATGTGCAGAGCATTGTGCTCAGGATACTGGATTGGACAAGTGGATGGCATGTCAAGTCCACAACCGTGATGTAAGGTAATAAAGTGCAGGCTCAGCTGATACATCGCTACCAACATCGCTACCAACAATCCAAAGCTAAAATCCCTTTGCATTAAATGGGTATTCCAGGAAAAAACTGTTTTTTATATATATCAACTGGCTCTAGAAAGTTAAACAGATTTGTAAATTACTTCTATTAACAAATCATAATCCTTTCAATAATTATAAGCTACTGAAGTTGAGTTGTTGTTTTCTGTCTGGTAACAGTGCTCTCTGATGACATCTCTGCTTGCCTCGGGAACTGCACAGAGTAGAAGAGGTTTGCTATGGGGATTTGCTTCTAAACTGGGCGGTTCCCGAGACACGTGTCATCAAAGAGCACTTAGAAAAGAACAACTTAACTTCAGCAGCTCATAAGTACTGAAAGGATTAAGATTTCTTAATAGAAGCAATTTACAAATCTGTTTCACTTTCTGGAGCCAGTTGATATATAAAAAAAAAAGTTTTTTTTCCTGGATAACCCCTTTAACTGCTTGTTCAGTATCTGAATAGAGCTCGCTTTAATTATTGGAATTTTGGGAACGTACAGTTCTGAAGTAGGGAAATCTAACTGCCTCAACATTATAGGAGCTTAACTAAGCTGCTAAGTGTTTTCTGCAACCAGTGTGCAGCTCTGGAGAATAATATAGGCTGTAACGCTGTATCAGTTCAGGAAAAGTAATGCAATACTGTGACTCCACCAGTAGAATAGTAAGGCTATGTTCACACTTCGGAGTCCGCACAAAAGATCTCTGTGCGGACATTCCGGGACTGCTAAGACCGCTCAGGGATGCGCTGTCTCATAGACGGCCATGCATTCCGTGCGGAAACCTGTTCATTCTTTCTGCGGACACGGAAATCGGAATTTCTGTGCCAGAAACATTCCGCAGTGGGCACAGTGCAGCAGAATCCTGTACAATGCTCAGGAATCTTTGTGCAGAATTCCGCCTTATTGTAGTATAACAGTGTTTCCCAACCAGGATGCCTCCAGCTGTTGCAAAACTACAACACCCAGCATGCCCGGCCAGCCGTTGGCTGTCCGGGCATGCTGGGAGTTGTAGTTTTGCAACAGCTGAAGGCACCCTGGTTGGGAAACACTGTAGAAGAATATGAGCGGTAACTCAGGATCTATTAAGGATAAATAATGTAATATATGTAAAAAAAACATATATGTACAAAAAAGAGAATGCAACTCATAAATCAGAATAAGAAAGGTAGTGCCATGTAATATGTAAAATATACAGTATATAAGCTTTAAATGGTGGGTGGGTGTAAACATAAGATTAAATATTTCTACTACTATTTCTTCTATATTCCTACCTTCTCAGCAGCAGTTTTGGGTGGTTCTTGCTCTCCAGGTTCTTCTCAATCAGGTCAGACAGAAGCTGTTTAAGGACACCGGTGGCATATTCCATCTCCCCCTGTAGACCAGTCATGATGAGGGAGGCCACATTTCCTCGGTCTCTCATGGAGAAACTGCGTTGAGCTTCCAAGGTGCGGATAAAAGTCAGCAGGAAATGCTTCTTGTTCAGAAGCTGCCCAAAGAGATTTAGAGCCTTCTCCACATTGGCTTGGACCTGTTGGAAGGATCACAACAGTCAGTGATATAATGTTTATGTATATATATATATATATTTTTTTTTTTTTATATTTTTAGTCATGGCCGTAAATATTGGCACTCCTGAAATTTTTCTAGAAAGTGAAATATTTCTCACAGAAAAGGTTTGCAGTGACACACGTTTTGCTATATACATGTTTATTCCCTTTGTGTGTATTGGAACTAAACCAAAAAATGGGGGGATAAAAAGCAAATTGGACATAATGTCACACCAAACTCCAAAAATGGGATGGTCGATATCATTGGCATCTTTTCAAACTTGTGGAAAAATAAGTTTCAAGCATGTGATGCTCCTTTAAACTCACATGGAGAAAGTAACAGGTGTGGGCAATATAAAAATCCCACCTGAAAGCAGATAAAAAGGAGAGAAGTTCACTTAGTCTTTGCATTGTGTGTCTGTGTGTGCCACACTAAGCATGTACAACTGTCTGAGGACTTGAGAACCAAAATTGTGGAAAAATATCAACAATCTCAAGGTTACAAGTCCATCTCCAGAGATCTAGATTTGCCTTTGTCCACAGTGCGCAACATTATCAAGAAATTTTCAACCCATGGCACTGTAGCTAATCTCCCTGGGCGTGGACAGAAGAGAAAAATTGATTAAAGGTGTCAACACAGGATAGTCCGGATGGTGGATAACCAGCCCCAAACAAGTTCCAAAGATATTCAAGCTGTTCTGCAGGCTCAGGGAGCATCTGTCTCAGTGTGAACTATCCATCGACATTTAAATGAAATGAAACGCTATGGCAGGAGACCCAGTGGATCGTCATGTGGGACAAGTAGATTTTGCTCCATTTTAGTCCTGTGGACAAGTAGTTTTTTTTAATTAAATTTCCACACCCCTGCATGGCACTGTAGCTAATCTCCCTGGGCGAGGACAGAAATTGATGAAAGGTGTCAACACAGGATAGTCTGGATGGTGGATAAGCAGCACCAAACAAGTTCAAAAGATTCAAGTGGTCTTGCAGGCTCAGGAAGCATCAGTGTCAGCGCGAACTATCCGTCGACATTTAAATGAAATGAAACGCTATGGCAGCAGACCCAGGAGGACCCCACTGCTGACACAGAGACATAAAAAAGCAAGACTACATTTTGACAAAATAAACTTGAGTAAGCCAAAATCCTTCTGGGAAAATATCTTGTGGACAGATGAGACCAAGATAGAGCTTTTTGGTAAAGCCCATCATTCTACTGTTTACCGAAAACAGAATGAGGCCTACAAAGAAAAGAACACAGTACCTACAGTGAAATATGGTGGAGGTTCAGTTATGTTTTGGGGTTGTTTTGCTGCCTCTGGCACTGGGTGCCTTGAATGTATGCAAGGCAACATGAAATCTTAGGATTTTAGGTCGCACTGTACAGCCCAGTGTCAGAAAGCTGGGTTTGCATCAGAGTCTTCCAGCAGGACAATGACCTCAAACATACCTCAAAAAGCACCCAGAAATGGATGGCAACAAAGCGCTGGAGAGTTCTGAAGTGGCCAGCAATGAGTCCAGATCTAAATCTCATTTGGAAACCTGTGGAGAGATCTTAAAATTGCTGTTGGGAAAAGGCGCCCTTCCAATAAGAGAGACCTGGAGCAGTTTGCAAAGGAAGAGCGGTCCAACATTCCGGCTGAGAGGTGTAAGAAGCTTATTGATAGTTATAGGAAGTGACAGATTTCAGTTATTTTTTCCAAAGGGTGTGCAACCAAATATTAAGTTAACGGTGCCAATAAGTTTGTCCAGCCCATTTTTGGAGTTTGGTGTGACATTATGTCCAATTTGCTTTTTTTTGGTTTAGTTCCAATACACACAAAGGGAATAAACATGTGTATAGCAAAACGTGTGTCACTGCAAACCTTTTCTGTGAGAAATACATCATTTTCTAGAAAAATTTCAGGGGGGCCAACATTCACGGCCATGACTGTATATGATGTGCTGTTCAATATAATCTATTGATCCCTGCTATCAACCATTTCAGGAAGGCTCATATAGGGATACGTGCTCATCCATACCGCGGATTCTCTTATAACGCTGCGAAACGTTCATAGGTTAGCACCCAGCTTTTACACACAAACATAATATATCTGCAGAATACAAAATCTGCCTAGCTAAATACGGATATAAGACTGTAGGATGTATACAAATCAGGAAGTCTATCTAGATCAGGGATTTCCAATCTGAGTGCCTCCAGCTGTTTCAAGACTACAACTCCCAACATGCCCAAGATGTAGTTTTGCAAGAACTGGAGGCACTCTGGTTGGGAAACATGGATCTAGATTCTCCAGAAACAGAGAAAACCATGGAATAACATTTTATCTATTTACCAGTAAATAGAAAACATCTGCATTACTTGAAATACATAATGAGTATCGGGTACGTGACATTTCAGCGATCGTGAATTTTATACAAAGCAATAAATGGCATCTTTGTAATAAGCCACACACAGGTGAGTGTAAATTCAGCCCGATATAGGGGCACTTCATCCTGGTGTGACTGTGTCGGGGGTAATCTCTACCAATCTCATAGCGACAATTCCTTGGCTCGCTCCTTGCGTCTTATCCATTTCTTCGGCGCTGATTAATGCAACCATTAGGCAAAATTATCACTCAGGTTTCATATAGTTCAAGAGTCCTCAACCTTTGCAGAGGGGAAAAAAACTCTCCACAAAAGCTCTGAGCAGGTGACATATTAATCACTGGAGCATTCATAACATATTCATTGGGCATTAAAGGTGGAAGATTCCAAGTGGGTTTTTTCTTCATATGCCAATTACTTCAAACAGGTATTCCTGCCGAGTTCTGAAGAACAGACGCTTTACCTCCCAATCCACTCACAGGTCTCTGATTGCTGCCGAGAGGTAGAAAGTCATTCAATTGCTTTAAAGGGGACTCGGACCAGCGCTAAACCTCATGTGACTGAGGTGTCCAGGCTTAAAGCTACAGTCACCTTTTTCCATGTACATTATGTATCTTTTACTCATCGTAAAATGAATCGTCAACTGTATTTGCTGCTAAGAGCTGCAGACACTGTTGGATAGGTGTTAGGGTATAAAGGCAAACTGTACCTCTGCTGGAGCTGATGGTCATTGCCAAACTTATAAAATCCCCTTTTTATTTTTCAGATATGTGTTAAGGAGGCAGCGCTGAGCTGCTGAAGTGCCACAACCTGGCACACATCCTCACTTTACCTCAACTTTCAGCCCCTTCTTGTTGATGTATAGGGCTTTATACATCAAACAAGCCACCAAAGACAATATGGTGAGTGTATAACCTAGATCTTCCTATGTCATTTATTTGTGTCATCCTCAGGCAGTCCTGTAATGCTTTAGTAAGACTTGTAGTTTGGAAATAGTTGGAGGTACAGTGTTTGGATAACTTTTTTTTACAGAAGTGTTGCCATCGGCTGTGTGTCTACATCTTTTGCAAAACTACAACTCCAATGCCTAGACATCCTTTTTCTTTCCAGGCATGCTTGGAGTTTTGCAACAGCTGGAGGCACATAATTGGTAAAACTCTGTGTTACAGCAGTGTTGCTGCAGGCTGTGTTCCTTCTGTAGCCTTGTCAATCAGCCATCTTGTGTCCAAGACCCTTGGACAGTGTCATGCTGCTGTGGGACTCCTCAGTGTCCCAGGAAGTATGGGGAGCCCTAGTGGTGGGATTTTCAAAGTCAGTTTTCTTTAATAAAATGGGAAATTTATTTAAATTAGTATATTAGAAAAACCATTGTGTTGCAAAGATGTACAACATTTATTGTTCTGTGCTGATTTTGAGTTACATCTTGAATAATGCTCCAAAGCTGCACTGACTATTCTGCTGGTTAATTCACTGTCTACATACACTACATTAATTATTCGGTACTGATTTTGAGTTACAACATCAATAATGCTTTAGAGTCACTGTGTACATTAAACAAAATGTCTTGTGCTGGTCGAGTTATTGTCTGTATTTTACTCAAAAGCTGTGCTCATTCTGCTGGTAGAGACACTATGTCCAACCACATTAGTTTTAAAGGAAATGGCCCACAATTCTAGATACATCCCAAGGACATGTGTGGTGTTGCTTTGGAAGAAATGTTTTTTGATCCTGGACAGGTCCTTTAAAAGGTAACTACTGTGAATGGGATATCCATCATTAACATATATAAGGGTACATCTATGGATCCGGCCTGACATATACACTTAGCATAGAGGATTCAGTGATATATGAAAAGTAAATTGTGCGCATTTTCCTCCCTCTACTCATTACCAGGAATCAACAGTCTCCGATTCTTGTGCTGCCTGAAAGTCTTTGGGGAAGCAAAGGAGAGATACAAGTCTTGGCTTCCAGCAGATTATGTAACGGTGGCTTCTGAGGATGAACGTGCTAAGTCTGCAGCGGGGAGAATAGGATCAGACTCTGCAGAACTGCTGAGGGAGATGGCAGCCACTGATCTGTGCAAGTGACTCTGATTATCAAGCAAGGCGCATGCAGGAGTGTCTCTGCACAGACTTACTGGAACAATCATGCAGCTATTAGATGGCCATGTGGAGCTAAACTATGGCATCTACTATGGCGATGCTTTATTCCTCAGTATCGACTGAATACCATCCAGCTTACCAGTTTGCTGAGTGGCCTGGTGCTGTAAAGAAATGTGTACGTGTTTTGATACTAGTGTAAATTAAGTAGACAAAATTCCTTGCTCTGGCATAAGTATGCAAAACCTAGCTCCATGGAATCCTCAGACCACTTTAAAGGGGCATCCCAGAGAAAAAAATGTTTTTAAATCAACTGGTGCCAGAAAATTAAACAGATTTGTAAATTACTTCTATTAAAAATTCTTAATCCTTCCAGTACATATCAGCTGCTGTATGCTCCAGAGAAAGTTGTATAGTTTGTATAGAAAGTTGTACAGTCTGACCACGGTGCTCTCTGCTGACACCTCTGTCCATGTCAGCAACTGTGCAGAGCAAGAGAGGTTTGCTGTGGGGATTTGCTCCCACTCTGAACAGTTCCTGACATGTAAAGAGTTGGCAGCAAAGAGAACTGTGGTCAGACTGGAAAGAACTACACAACATCTCTGTAGTATACAACAGCTGATAAGTACTGGAAGGCTTAAGACGTTTTGAATAGAAGTAAATTACAACAACGTATGGTCCACTCTAGGTGAGCATCATTATTGTTGGAGCCACAATTATATATAGGACTCGTTAGGTGAACATTATTACTATTAAAAAAGTACTAAGAGGGGCACTATTACTTATGGGGGCACTCTGGAACAGAATTATTACTATTGGTGACACTATGGGGGGCACCAAGGCATGCCGGGCACTGTTGAGGACATTCTTGCTTGCATGGTTACATTTTGGGGTACTCTGCTTGGTACATTTTTGGGGTGTAAAGTGTGGATGCTTACAATAGACTCATTCTGCTCTGCACAATTATTGCTGAAAGCACTTCTTGGGCATTACTACTGCCAGGGGTACCATCTACTAAAAAGTTATTTTTCCAGGCACTTAGTGGGAGTTACTATCTGCTGGATGGAACTTTTTTTTGCAGGCACAATGTATGCCATTTATAACTAAAGCTGCTTTCACGTCATAGCCCATTATTAAGAACGGACATTATTTTGTGACGGGAGAAGGTAACAGAAGAAATAGTGCACAAAACATGCACAAAATAACATCTGTTATTAATAACGGGCTATGATGGGTTAAAATGGATAATGTAAAAATCTCATAGACTATAATGGAAATTTGAAACCGCCGTTTAACGTCCGTTTTTAATGGTTTTGTTAAAGGATCATTATAACGGATCTTTAAAACGGATGAATTTATAGTGTGAAAGGAGCCTGAAGGGGGCACTATCTGAGTGATGATATGTGGATAGCACTAATATTCTAGCAGTACAGTATGTGAAGGTACCAATAAGATCTCAAGAACCTTCCCCCTAACAATATAGTAGATCTGCATCTCTCTGAGGTTGTGTATCCCTGGTCTAGGGAAATGGCAGAGAAAGATTTAGCTTTACCTGTCCCCCCCCCCCCCCCCCCACCCCCAATAACAGAAGGTCTCACTGACTTTATCTCGCAGAGCAACAGAAAACAGATTGCAGATTATACGACCAAGAAAATTTGCCATTTGTTTTACGAGTCGTCTTCAGAAAGTAAATTTGGAAAGCCATTAAACATATCGAGCTATAAAACGAGCGCACAAAATGTAAGACACCTAAATGCCTCTGTCTGTATTGGAAATCCTATTGATGGGAGAGTGAGCGCCGGTAATGTACGAAGCACATCTACTCTACAGGACGATGCATGGAGGAACCGGGGGAGGGGCGCCCATGACAACATGATTTTTATTCTCATCAATATTTGATATTATGTGCACGTAAATGCACATTTCCTGAACCATGCCTAAAAGATGTCTATTGGCTTCTGGTGGAATTTACTGGCAAGAAGTCATGGAGGGGTGCGGGTAGTTTCAGGATATCTACATGATGGGTGCAGGGGCTATTCTTAGCAGAAAATCGCCCAGAGGCAGAAAACATAAAAAGCATTTAAAAGGGTCTGTATTACAGAAAGAGGCGACTCCCAGGCTGTAAAGCCCTGAATAATATACCTACTTACAAAATGACAGCAATGGAGCTGACTGAATAGAATAGAATGTAGGTAAACAACACCTATATATTCTGAACATTCGGGTGGTGTGTATGCTTGATATGTTAACCATCAGTGTTGATATGTTATACATTGGTATACGAAGAAAAGTTCCAAAATTCTGATATCTTCTGTTTCAAGCTATTTGCTTGCTGTCAATGAATGACAACAATGCAGATTTATAAACAATCTCTCCTTTTAGATCGCATAAACTAGATGAAAGAGGCAAAAGCTGCATCAAATTTATCACAGTGGAACAAACTGCATGATAGATTTGACGTAGACACTAGAAATGTCAGACACCTTTCCTTACGTCACTTCTTGGCTTACTTTAATAGAATATTTAATGCTGAAAAATGGTACCCATCATTAATTAACTTGGCCTATTTTCTGGCTCCACTTAGCCAGGCCCCTTTTCAAAGTAACTTAAAAAAACATCTGGTGGATGGCATGTACGTCAATTTTTTAGTGCAATTTGATCCACAATTCTAGTGCATCTTGTTTAGTAAATCTGATTTCCTCTGAAGGCCATTACTTACGTCTAAGTTACTTAGGTCCAGGGCCTTTTTATGGTGCTTGTACACATGTCAGGCAGCACTTTATTCACCACAAACTACCAGGGTTTTTTGGCAACTTCTACAGGTGAAACAAGCATTTTTAACTAGTTTCATCAATAAAAGACACATTGAAAAACCAGGGTAACATAAGTCATAGGAAGAAATAAGCAAGGCACTCACCACTGGATCTTCTTAACTTCTATTGTTTATTGTTGTTGTACAGAGAAACAACAAACATCTTAACTGACGTGCTGGGAGAGGGGGGTGCACGTGATAGAGGGGACAACCTGTTTCAAGTCATATTGACACTTCTTCCAGCCTCAGACACCAGTGGTGAGTGCCATGCTTATTTCTTTCTATGAATTACGTCACTATAGAACATTTACTATCATAAGGCAAGAGCACTTCAAGAACATACTTATCTACTTGACGACTGCCAGTGTGCTGGGTGTGAATTGATTGCTGGTCTTAACCCTGCAGTGCCTAAATGTATTTCTTTTTTTAGATATACTGCACAACCTAAGGAAAAACTCGCATTGAGAGGCATAGGAGTGAATCAACCAAAGCCAGACAATTAATGTTAAAAGCTCAATAAAAACACATAGATCTTTGATATGCAGTGGAGACAGCTGGATATGACCCATCTCTAGATTAAATAATAATTGCTCATACTAAATACTGCTGCAGAATCTTTTTTTGAAAGAGGGCTGGAATTCATTTTAACAACCGATACCCAATACATGGTATGCATTAAAGGGGTTGTCCAGCAAAAGTAGTGTCAAAAAGTAGAATAAAGAAACTTTCTAATATAATGTTATTAGCCATAGTGCAGATATCTCTCCATATCAGCTGTGCTCTGGCCCTTGTAGCTGTGACATAACATAACAGGCTGTGAAAGCATGTTTCTGCTCCCACCTCTCCTACGGTCTTCTAACCATTCATGTGAAGAGGGGACCTCATATCGCTGCTCATTAAATTTTAAGGTGGCAGGAAGCTAAGATAAGACAGCAGTGAGCCTGTTTTGACAAACTTCTGTGACTGAGAAAGGTTTCCTGCTGCCTTCTCTAATGAGAAGTAATATGAGCTCTCCCGCTCTCTTTACATCAATGGTCTGGTCCTGAGCAGACAGGAGGGGAGGAGGTAGCAGGGACGAGAGCTCTTTAGAGTGTGTGACTGAGACATGGCAGCTATAAGCCAAACAGCTTAGCTGATACGGAGAGATTTGTGCACTATGGCTAACAACATTATATAGGTAAGTTGTTTTATTATACTTTTTGACACTATAGACAGGTTTCTTTCCACCAGAAACCCCCTTTAAGCACTAAATCTAACCAATTTTGTAAAAGGGTTTGGACTTTCTGTCAATCAATAACTGACACCTCTTTTCATTCCAAAGAGGTGTGTGTTAAACCAACTATATTGTTACACAAACTAAACATAAACTATTTTTGAAGAATGGTGGTGCATTAGGGAAGTACTCTTAAAGGAGTTGTTCAGAATTTCAAAAACCTAACTACTGTCTACCACCAAAAACATTATCAAACCTCTGTAAAGGATGAGTGAGGTATCACAGCTTGGCACTGGTGCTGTTATTTAGAGGAAGCACAATTTTATTAATTCTCCACATTGCTTTTAAAGCGGACAGGCATCACTGTCCATTACCAGTCAGCCACGGCCCAGGTCGCTCACTACACTGAGCAAACCAGCAGCCAGTCACAGCACTTCCCAAAATGTTTTTGTAATCAAACCCCTATCTACTTTCATACAATTGTTTTACAGGCTCCAGGCACAGCAATGAAATGCTCCACTTGTTTTCTAAAGTTGTGGTTAAAGCTGCTTCCTCCCTGTGCAGTCTTCTATGGTTGGAGTTAAACTCGCTTTAAACTGGAGGCAAAATTATATGATTAACCACTTAAAGACCCAGGGCATACCTGTATGTCCTGAGTCTGCTCCCGTTCTATAACGCGGGCCCATGGCGAACAACGGGCCGAGCGCTATTAACCCTTTAGACACGGCATTCAAAGTTGATTGCTGCGTCTAAAGTGAAACTAAACTAATTCTGGTTAGCTCAGGGGGCTGTTCGGGACCGCCACGGTGAAATCGCGGCATCCCGAACAGCTGTAGGACACGAGGAGGGTCCCAATACCTGCCTCCTGGTGTCCGATTGCCAAATGACTGCTCCGTGCCTGAGATTCAGGCATGAGCAGTAAAGCGACAGAATCATCGATCAATGGTTTCCTATGAGAAACCGGTGATCAATGTAAAAGATCAGTGTGTGCAATGTTATAGCCCCCTATGGGAGCTATAACATTGCAAAAAAATAAGTGGGAAAAAAGTTAATAAAGATCACTTAACCCCATTCCCTAATAAAGTTTTTTCCATTTAAAAAAACTAAAACAGTGTAAATAAAAATAAACATATGTGGTATCGCCGTGTGCGGAAATGTCCAAGTTATAAAAATATATCATTAATTAAACCGCATGGTCAATGGCGTGCACGCAAAAAAATTCAAAAGTCCAAAATAGCGTATTTTGGTTCACTTTTTATATCATGAAAAAATGAATAAAAAGCGATCAATAAGTCCGATCAATACAAAAATGTTACCGCTAAAAACTTCAGATCACGGCGCAAAAAATGAGCCCCCATATGCGGAAAAATAAAAAAGTTATAGGGGTCAGAATGACAATTTTATAAGCATAAATTTTACTGCATGTAGATTTTTTTCATTAGTACGACTAAATCAAACCTATAAAAATAAGGTATCATTTTAAATCGTATGGACCTACAGAATAAAGATAAGGGGGGAGATTTATCAAAAGCTGTTCAGAGAAAAAGATGCTGAGTTTTTTTTTAAATGAAAGCAGCGATCTGATTGGTTGCTATGGGAAACTCAGCAACTTTTCCTCTGGACAGGTTTTGATAAATCTCCCTTAAAGGGGTACTCCGCCCCTAGACATCTTATCCCCTATCCAAATGATAGGGGATAAGATGTCAGATCGCCGCGGTCCCGCTGCTGGGGACCCCCGGGATTGCCGCTGCGGCACTGCGCTATCATTACAGCACAGAGCGAGTACGCTCTGCACGTAATGACGGGCAATACAGGGGCCGGAGCATAGTTATGTCACGGCTCCGCCCCTCGTGACGTCACGGCCCGCCCCTTTCAATACAAGTCTATGGGAGGGGGCGTGGCAGTCGTCACGCCCCCTGCCATAGACTTGTATTTAGGGGACGGCCGTGATGTTATGAGGGGCGGAGCCATGATGTCACGTTGCTCCGTCCCCTGTATCGCCCGTTATTACGCACAGAGCGAACTCGCTCTGTGCTGTAATTATAGCACGGTGCCAGATCCCGGGGTTCCCCAGCAGCGGGACCGCAGCGATCTGACATCCTATCACCTATCATTTGCATAGGGGATAAGATGTCTAGGGGCGGAGTACCCCTTTAAGGTGTCATTTTTACCGAAAAATGTACTGTGTAGAAACGGAAGCCCCCAAAAGTTACAAAATGGCGTATTTCTTTAAATTTTGTCGCACAATGATTTTTTTTTCCGTTTTGCCGTAACTTTTTGGGTAAGATGACTGATGTCCTTACAAAGTAGAAATGGTGGCGCAGAAAATAAGCCATCATATGCATTTTTAGGCGCAATATTGAATTATGAATTTTTTAAGGAAAGGAGGAAAAACCAAAAGTGCAAAAACGGAAAAACCGCGGGTCCTTAAAGGGTTTAAGAGAAACTGACAGCCTGTTCACCCACACTAAACCTGATACATTGGGTTTTAGTGCAGGTAAAAAGCATTACAAGAAGGGGTCACTTAGATAAATTGATGCAATGGATTAAAAATTTTGCCTCCTGGAATCTGCATTGCTATAAGGCTGTGCGACATGGAGGTGGGAGCCGGCTTGCCAAGCACCCCTGCCACCTCAATATGCATCACTATGCCCGCTCATCTGATGAATATTCTAATTTCTTCACTCTCATGTCCAAGTGACACTAGAGCCTGCTACACATATTGATATCAGGAGAGCGTATAGTGCTGCATTTTGAGGAGGCTTCTAGCCTGCATTGCACACAGCAGCAATACAGATACCGGGAAGCAGAACTTTTAATCCACTGAACTAATCTAAGTGCCCCCTCATTGTAAGCCATTAACCTGCACTCTAACCTGGTGTATTGGGTTTAGTGCGGGTGGACAGGCTGTTAGTTTCCTTTTAAAAATATATATGCAGTAGATCAACAAGCAAGGCATGCTGGAACTTAGCTTTACAATATAAAAAATGCTACTCTTAAATGGGTAGCTACTGCGCAAAAACGGTCCACAAAAAGCAAAGTAAAAAAACAAAAAACAAAGAGGCATATATGAGATCTGACGTTGGCGCGTTACATAGCCATTTCAACTGAGGACAATTGGCTTCTGCAAAATAACAGGTTAAACCCTTTCCAGTAGTACAATCCAGAAAATTCTGTACAGTTGTTTCTCTTTTTTTTCACCCACTTAACAATAGCAGTATAATGAGCGGGAAATTTCATCCCAATTCCCAATTTAGAGATGTGAACAAAGCAGCTTCCTGTAACAAAGCCAAGTAAAAATGTGTTATGAGTATTTATTTGAGGCCTTGCGCTCACCACACAAAGGATTAGAAAAATACCACAGATAGATCCCTACCTCCATCTCTTTCAGTACAGGGTGGTCTTCGATGCCAGGGAACAGAACCCGCATAGCATAAGTGCGGTAGTCCAAGAACGGGATGCCGGCCCCATCAAGGTCATTGGTCAGCTCATGAATGTCCGTCTGCAGCTCGGCAAAGGCTACAAGACAAGAACAGATATATTATAATTTTTTTCAGTCATAATATTAAGACTTGACATTTATTAAAGTACTTTGTGGCCTGCGCCAGCCACATTCATGAAAAACTAAGGAGCTTTGTGAAAACCACAAGGAGATGCTTGCCCATGATGGGGAATAGTAATGAAGGCAGGGTTAATTTAGTTTCTTATGAACCCCCTAAACTCCAGGTAGGCAATATGTTATTATCTCATACAGACATGGGTCTCCTTGTTACCTCAATACATTGTGTTCCTGTGCACAGTGCAGCAAATACACATTCACAGGTCACCACGTCCTGGAGAACAAAGAATGTTTCCTACGCGGGTGTTAGACACAACGTCTAGTGATCATACAAGGCAAATAACCAGTAATCTCCATTACCAGCCCTGCCGTCGCCTACTGGAGAAGTGCACGTAAGATGGTGACTACATCAGGTTCATAAGACACAGATCTGTGAAAGGAATTCAATTAAATTTATGTAGCAGCGTTGAGAGAGGAACTTTCGAAGCTGTCAAATGCTTAGAAAGGTGGAGGGAGCAGCAAGGGGGGGGGGGGCAGCGGGAGGGGACATCAGGCAAGCGAAGATCTCTAATCTGTCCACGGAGCAACTCAAAGGCATAGGATGGGTAGAGATACCATGTCGCTTAATTAAAAGCCCGCTCTTTTATCTGGCAGATGTAGGATATTACTGAGGATCATCCTTGGCACAGCCTTGTCGCTCCCTCTATCTCCTGTTTTAGATAGACTGTATATATATATTTCAGGGTACATATAGGCACACATATATAGAACTTATTCCTTCATCTTCTTTGTACTGCCAACCTCTTTGCCCCCTAATTCTGCAGTCGTCCGGGTTGTGACACCACATTCTGCTCACACAAATAATGGGCAATTAAATTGCCTTCAGCCAGAGTTTCTGCAGACTCCTTGTCCCAGTTTCCTCCACATAATGAGACACCTGGGTGTCTCACCCTCTTCCCTTGCTCGTCTTGCCAACTGATCTCTTTTATATGGTCCACCTCAGAAGATGGCAAGATATAAATGGAACGGATGATTTAACTCCCCCTATTAGTATATTGTAGCCCCCTCCCCCAATCTGCAGACTCCCAGAGGAATGCTCTTTGATGCTGGATGTTTCCATCTAACAACCTAAGGAGGTGAACATCAAAATGAGGCCTCCATTATCAAGAATGAGGCCAGATATCAAACGTGGGCCAGTAGAACATGGTGTGTGAGCGACTTCATGGTGAGATTAATGGGCTCTACAGAATCCACATGACTAAAGGGACAGCACAGAATTTCTACAAGGCTCCATTAGCTTATATAAAAATGGAACATCTGCCCAAGACAGAGATATAAGTTAAAGCTTGAAACATCATTACAGTATATGAAAACACTTAGATGTCTGAACAGAAATTCCTGAGGAAATCAGAAACATGTGTCGCCACAATATACTTGTTCCCAATCTATTCATCCCCATATTTACCTTCCTTGCATTCCAAGGCAACCCTTGACTCCAGATTGTCCATCTGAAGCTGGAGACGCTTCAGAGTACGATCTGCATCTCTTGACTTGCGCTTGTAGGCAATAAGGACAATGATGATAATGAGTAACAGGAGTCCACCACCTCCACCGATGCCGATGATTGCTGGCAAGGTCAGGAGACTATCAGAATAGATTTGCAGCATGCCAGGTGAAAATTCAAACCCCCCAACTTTGATCTGAGAAGGAAGAAGAGACAGTCTATTACCTCTTAAAAGGGAAAGAGGTGTTCTTCAAACTAAGTGTTAAAAAGTTAAAAGATAAAGTTGATGCACTTGAACTTACTGTCACTTTGTGTTGACCGGTGAGATTTGGAGACTCACACAGGAGCTGCGTTTCAGAGACTGTTAGTGCACAGGGAGTGTCACCAATTAACACTGTGTAGTTCAGCCTGAAATTTCCAGGAACGGCTGGAAGAATATTTCGACCCTATTAAGATATTAAGAAGAAAGAATTTGTTTTATAGGCTAGGACAGGTGTCTGGAATGACCTAATAAAGACTAATGATATAATGCATCACCCAGAACTCACTAACCTTGATGATGAGTGGAGAGCTTGGCTTCAGTTCCAAGTTTCCTGAAGTAGTCAGGGGCTCAAATACTGGATCTGGGTAGTAGGTGAAGACTGTGGTGTTCACAATAAGCAGGGACTGAACATTGTCCATGATGAAACCAATCTCATCTGGGCGATCTCCATTTTCAGGTGGGGATCTCAATGGGTTTTCAATGGAAGGGGCAAGGCACACCATGGTGGTGTCATTGTAGATTGTGCAGTTCTAGATGGAGAAGACAAAGGGACGTCAAAAACAAAATGTTCCATATGGACAACTGTTCACAAGAAACCTACAAAAAACCTCAGGGGTAAGATCCTGGGGACCTATGCTATAAGACTACTGGGTGGTATGAACAAACAAGAAACCAGCCTGATGGTCATGCCACCCTTATCTCCAATAGTAATGAAATTGAGTAATGTGCAGTGTTGACCAGTACATGGAGAGGGATTCATATGGGCATTGCTCCAGAATTCAAATTTGGATCTTAACAAGAAGAAACAGCACCTTCTAAGAGTGGTCTCAGACATCTCATCCAACCATCCAGAACTCCGTACTGATGAAGAGTGAAAAACAGCTGTCTACAGATTGGTGTGTCTGGTTTGGCATATATCCCTAGTCATGTTTTAAAAATCATTAATCGCAGGGACTCACACCAATCTTCCAAAACGAGGGTCCCAAGACCACAATTCAGAAAGGTTTGAATGGAATAGTGGTCCCACAAGACCCATTTAATGTCTATATGAGTGCAATAGTAAAATGCTGCACACTGTTCTCTCCTCCAGTTCCACAGACTGAATAGAGCAGCAGGGTGTATGTGTCAAGGTTCCATACAAGCTCCTTCTTGTCACCTATCTGGTATTTTATTTGGGATACCCTTCTTGATTGAATTAAAAGCTACCCAAAATTGCCAAATGATACAAGAAGGTACTTACATTCTCACTCTCTACATCACCATATTTTGCACGTATTTTTGGTGCCCTGATGGTGGCCAGATTCACTCCAGTGACGGTGAGAGGCGTCCCACCACTGCAATACAGAAGGACAAAATTAAATGCAGTATACAGTCAACCAAAGAAACCTTGATCAAACATCTAACTAAAGCACCCCACCCCATGATAGAAGATAGACATTACCTTGTGATGCTCCACTCGGGCTCTATCTTCTGCACTGTAGGATCCTCGGTGTAGTTGTATTTGACGGTCAGATTGTGCAGCACTGCTCGATTGATGTGAATCTGGATCTCAGAGCTTGTTGGGTTCAGTCCCTGTGGAGTTTTGCAGTGAATTTCTTTTGCAGTTCTCCTACAGATGGAATGGCAAGTAAGGTGAGAGTGTCAGCTGCCGTGCAGTTCAATTAAATATCTGTGTCTGATAAACTTTCCATGACAAGAGGGCTCCAAGGAAACAGGTATGATAGAATGACCACTTACTGTCACTGATACGTCAGGGCAGCATGTGATTTTATTAACTCCTATGGGGTTATGACGTTGCGCTTAAAGATAATAATCAACTGCAACTTTCAAGAGTGCTGAGCCTTATTTGACAGTTTCACCCCTGATCACATGCTTTATAGTGCTGGTTATATTAATATACACATGAATAAACAAAAGCAGTCCATATGCCCTGTTAGCCTCTCTACCAGAATGGATTGCGGTTCTTTCTGTGGTAAATGGCTTTGGTGAACTTGTTTTTTAAATGGCTGTTATGTAACGCTCAGTCAATGGCAAAATAAAATAGAAGCTGGTGACAATTGCAGGAGGTGTCTATGATGAGAAAATCCCTCTAAATAAGAGATCTTTAACCATAACCAGTGACGCTATAACTTACAGTACACATACTGTTGCTCCTACCAATCTTTGTATTCATGAATAAAGCAGACATAAAATGTTTGGAAATATATATAGGCAATGGGGGGGGGGGGGGGGGGGTGTAGTATATGGGTAGGAAGGGGGCAGCACATGTTTTTGCCACCCCTAATCTGAGGACATCAGCAGTGGCAGCAGCAGAGTCAGATGGTTCCTTCTTTTGCAGCAGCTGTGTAATGTAGCAGTCGAAACATAAAATGCTTTGCTGAACTAAAACTCAGAGTCACACATTCACCCCGCAAACAGCAGCTATTAGCGCTGATAACCACCAATTACCACAGGAAAATATTTAAAGACCCGCTCTATTATCATTCGTAATCTAGAAATTATGCACTTGAAATCCTATGGAAGAGAGACGGAGGCAGAGGGAAGCCAGAGCATGGGCGAGATGCAGCCTGGGGCACACACTTAAATCTACGTCTGCAAGTCACAATGTGCTGCTATCTCAACACTCTCCTGATGAGTCTCAATGGCTTTTTTACACCACAAAACATCCTCAGGTAGACACGTGTCATTCTACGGTAAGGCTCAATGCTCACTCTGCTTATTGCTGATATGCCATCTTCATGTCTTATGACAAGGGTGAAAGCTGCTGGGATCAAGGAGACTTTCCAAATGGTAGAAGAGCTAACATCAGCAGTACAAAACCCACTCCAATCCATATAGTCTGTTCCAATGTAACATACTATAATAGACTGGACAGAGATCATTATAGAGATTGGATAGGTTGCAGTAACCCTCAGCTGTGAGAAGTATTAGGTGCCAAGGGGGGCATGGTTCCCATTTATATAGAATAGAAATAGCTTTTAGGCCAGTTTCACACAGCCATATTATGGATGCAAGCCCCAGTCTGACCGCTGGTCTGGTGACCCAACGTGACACCTATCAGCCTGGGTGTGTGGGGCTGAGCTGCAATACCACACACAACATGTACATTTGTCTGGCACTGTTTTAGAAAAAAAAAGCGGCAAAGTCCTTTTTAACCTTGTACAGCCCTCTTAGACTCTCACTGAATTTTTTTTTTATTGCATTCTTAGTATAAAAACTGCTAAAAAATTATATCTATTGACTGATTGTAATAATTGAACTATTACAATTGTTAAAACAGAGCTGTTAGTAACTGTTGTGCAAAACCGCTGTGATTCACAGTAAAAATGCATGTTTTTGTGTTCTTTCTTTCCTCTCTCTTTTTTAAACCCTGACCTTCAAAATGTGTTAAAAACACGTAAAAAAAACCACTGAACGTAAATGTGACCTTAATTTTTATAAAAAAAAATTTTCACTATATTAAAGGGGTTATTATATCATTTTTATGCCAAACATCCTGACATTTTGTTACATAGGTTTTAAAATCATTTTTAGAATGTTTGCTTCCATGTGTCCTTCATGATGCTAATATTAATCGTTCCACTTCAATTAATTAATCAGTCTCCTTCAATCTCTGGCAGCTGACAATCTAGTCCCATCTTACTAACCCAGCACAAGTAGTCTTCTCAGCTTTACCACAATACTACTGCATTGGCTCTGCTCCTTTAATGCAGTGACTAGATGATCACTATGTAGATACCAGGCTGTAAAGACAGTGCCTGAGCATGTGTGTCCTCCAGCATCAATTCATTAGGTGAACAGCATAATATCATACTAATGAAAGACTACATATCCATTTAAAGCAGAACTCCAATCATGTTGCAGCAGCAGGATGCAAGATTAAAATTCCCAGAAATGTTGCAGCCTTCAAGTTGCCCGCTGCTTAAAGTGAAAAGGCTAAAGACTTTTTCAGAAGTCCCATAGACTTAGGGTACGTTCAGACGAGCGCATCCACAGCGTATCATGCACAGTGTATTTTACGATGCGGATCCACCGCTGAAGGACCGCTACATGCTGCCTTTAGATGTGCCTGCTCGGAGCTGCAATACGCTGCTACGAGCAGACACACTGAAGTGATGTGCATGTCGCTGCGCATGCGCGGTGTACTTGAGCACATCGTGGCCGCTCCCCCTGCTCCATGAGCTAGGCAGAGAGCGGCAGCGATGTGTGAGTACACTGCGCATGCGTGCTGCGATTCGCAAATCGCAGTGTGTCTGCTCGTAGCGGCTTTTCGCCACTCTGAGCAGGCACATCTAAAGGCACCACATAGCGTTCCTTTAGTGGCGGATCTGCAGCGTAAAATACGCTGTGGATCCGCTCCTCTGAACGTACCCTTATCAGCAGCCTACTGACAGGGCTACGAATTTGCTGGGAATTTTGAACACTTAATCTGCCACCACAAAATGATTGAAGTTGTGCTTTAAGTAAATGTTACAACTCTTCACTGGAAAAAAATTTTTTTTAACAGCACCTAAAAAAGCAAAAATTTTATATTTTAATAAAATATACAAAGTATGATATTCTATGGTGCGACAACCCACTTAATCACTTTGACATACATACCAGGAAAAGGCACAGGGTCGTCCTCCGATGTCTACAGACACATTGCTGCCAGCGTTTAGGTTACTTCCCTCTATCGTTATCCATGTGCCACCAGACAAAGGTCCTCGAGCTGGGGTCACTCGGTAAAAATGTGGGCTCTGCCGAAAGCAGATTTGGATAATAGAGAGTTATTTATTAAAGAAGAAAAAAAAAAAAAGAAGAAGTAGCATAAACTTTTGTCAATATTCCAAACACTACAATATTAACAAAATCAGAACTGCAGCTTTGCTACATTTTACACTGACAAAGTACTGGGGGGGGGGGGGGGGGTGTCACTAGTGAAACAGTGGCCTGGAAATTGGGTTAAAGCCTGTATTGATTACTGAACTCTAACACACAGCCATAATCTACATACAAAATTTTGTCATATTCTAAACTCATTTAGTGAGTTCATAAGGACCACTTTACTGGCACAGAGTTCCATTGTGTCACTGCTCTTACAGTAAAGAATCTTGATGTGGAAACCTTCTTTAGACATGAAGGATGCACCACTCCCTTGAAGTAGATACAGTCCTCGGTATACAGACCTGTGACCTTTAATATGCTCACGCATATCTTTCAAGCTTTTTCCCTCTAAAAACTTAACTGTAATTTTGCGGTAGAACTATGTGGTGGAACTTCTTTTCATGCAACCTATGAGCTTATTTGCCCTTGGTTGCTAAAGTTAAGTTTACACCTCACAAAAAGAGACTTTAGTAGAACAAGAAAGGAAAAGTGAATGGTAGCATACTTTACTCTCTAGATCACTACAAGTGGGTGAGTGACGAGACACATGTACACAGGGATTCCAGCAGCAGAAGTGTGAGTGCAGCTGTGGAGTATGATACAGGCAGTAACTCTGAATCAGTACATGTAATATACTGTATGTGAGACTGAATAAGTCTATGTAGAGTCTCTAACATTGTGTTTAAAGTTACAGGTAGGTGTGCATTAAAGGAATAGTGTAGTGAAAGATAACTTATCCCCTATACAAAGGATAGGGGATAAGTTATAGATCGCAGGGGGTCCGAATGCTGGGACCCACCGCAATCTCCTAAACGGGGCCCCGGCAGCAGTCTGCCAACCCCCACACAGAGCTGCAGCCGACACGCCCCCTCCATGTATACTATAGAGATACATGGAGGGGGTGTGTTGGTCGTGGCTTCCTGCAGGGGTCAGAACGACCGCTTCCGGCAGACTGCTGGGGCCCCCATTCAGGAGATTGCGAAGGGTCCCAGTGGTCAGAACCCCGCAATCTATAACTTATCCCCTATCCTTTGGATAGGGGATAAGTTATTTTTCACTGCACTACTCCTTTAAGAAACTGGACAGTGGCTGGAAGTCTTCTGTGGGGACCGATGTACATACAAACATAGCCTGTACTTACTATTGCATGAATTCAGGGGCCTGGCTGCTAGAGATGACTTACCACAAAAGTGAAGGCCTTAGGTGCAGTGGTCATGTACTCCTTAGAGCAGTCTCTTATGCAAACCTCGACAGTGACATTACGGGGTGGCATTATTTTAGCCTCACCAATCTCACAAACAATCCTAAAAAAAAGTAGAAGATAATATAAGAAGGCCAAACAACTAAATTGAATCTGTGTTCTGCTTCCAGTCTATTGGCTAGGCTAGAGTAACACATTGTACTGTTCAAGTTAGAGAATCCAATGAAACAATACCTGTAGTAGATGACAGTCCATACTAGGTCTGATATAAGATTAGGGTGAATTAGTTAAGACAAAGAAGTCTCACAAACTTTAGAAGAAAATACTGAATTTATGGGTGTGACAGAACTTACTGCTCTGCGCTGATATATTCATTTTCAATTGGGACACACATGACTTGGCCAACTCGCACACCAAAGCGGATGTCCTCGAATCGAAGGCCTAGGTTCTCTCCAGTAATGGTCAGCCGCGTTCCGCCCTGTCTTGGTCCAGTCTCAGGAGACAGCTTTAAGAAACAATGGAAACAGATCAGATACTTATATGCCAAATAATTTTAGATTACAGTAAAATTTATTATATCTAGAATGGACAGCACCAGGCAGAAGCCAGCTTATATATTCTGTATTATTGAACGATGATAAATAAAATCATAAAATGTACTTATTAGGGCAGAGGGCCTTGAGGAAAGTAGACCTATAATAGAACTCATATGCAGGATTATCAGAATTTCTAGTAAATTTTGGAGGCCAGAAAAAGTGTTTCACCTTTTAAAAACATGCATATTATAGACATTTTATATCCATCTATATTCATACAATTCTGTGGTGAAACTCCAGCCACTACATACTGTAGGTTGGTGTAACCCACTTGCAACAGTCAAGCTACCAACCTCCCTACTGTGCAAGAACAAGACCTGCCCATGGCTTTAATTAAGGTAAGTGCTTTATCTAGGTGCCAGTGACTAGTTCTTCCCTTCTGAACCTGAGTTGGGAAGTGATAGAATGTCCAGGATTATTGTGCTTACGAGCGAGCGTCCTTTGTTATTGCCGCAGAGCCGGTTATGAAGTAGTCATTGTCCCGCTGTGCAGCTCTTTCTTACCGCAGGCTTCTATGTTTTGTACGTTAATGTTAGCAAGCGGGGGGCTCTTTGTAAAACTACACACATTCCTGTTGAGTTTGAACAGCAAAGTGAAATGGAGTCGTTAAGCCCGGGAACCCGAGTGAAACTGCGAGAGCGCGAGAAACACTAACCCAAGCGGGTCCATGAATATTTCATCACCAGTGTAATGTGCCAACCCTAGAACAGAACAAGAGGGAATACTGGGGATGTGGAACCTGGGCTGGAGATAAACTGTGCATGTGCATAAAATAGATACAGTATACAAGATAGATACATAGACTATAAATAAGTGGCGCATTCACTGTCTCTGCTGAAACCAAGGACAAAATAATGCCAGTTTTATTGAGAAAAGTTCAGCAGCATATGGCCACTTAAGGGACCATTAACACAATAAAGACATAGGGAACAGCACCCATAGAGTAAAGAATGAGGGCAACATCTGAACAGTAAAACTCAAGCTGTGACAATCGGCCCAGGAGGGACTCCGTAACCAGTGTACTGCGCACATCTACTCTGGAGGACAAGTGACATCAAGTGCAAGAATGAAGCACGAACGTGGCAGTAGACTGCAATCTATAGTCCCCTATTTTCAGCTATTTCTGTGGCTGCTGCAATGTTGGGGAAGTACATATACGCCAAAGCCTCATCCTCTGCCTTTCTTATGATTGCCTCATTGGCAGGGAGAGGATCCCCGGCAGTGTGATGAGACACATTTAGTACGATTATTTCCAATAAGGCGGACAGGTGCAGTGTGACAAAGGCAGCATTATGACTGATGAGCAGAGGGGAGGTGGCCCGGCAACACCAATAACAAGCTAATTACGGGCAATTTCACACCAGATTTTGCCTGCCTCCAGAGCGGCCCATCACTCGTCACACACCTGCGGGTACTAAATGGAATTAATGTCTCCCTGTGCTGGCTGCAGAATCTCATTCTGTGGAATTATGGGTCTCGTTACCGATTTGCCGTTAGGAGCAGGAAGGAGGAAGGGCGATTTATGAGCGGCCATCTTTAATTACGTTCACTTTAGCCTTTATTTTACTTTTAACTTTTCAGAGTGTATCACCCGGCTGCAGAAAACCATCATTGAGCGGTGATTACAAGAAGTTTATATTCTGCTCCTCACTTACAGATAAATAGATCTGAGAAAAGTCTGTACATCAGGGATGTATGGTTGAAGCTCTTGCATGTCCAACCAGATTATCATAACACTTCCCAGACCGGGAATGAATAGAATGAAATGAAATGAATAGAAACCCCAAGGCTTTAGTTTATATTGCTAACCCCAAGAATTCATGTGGGGTGTCCTATGGACATTTATAGTGAAGAGGCCTTCACTTCACATACTTTTATGGCACAAAATCTTGACTATAGGAGCAATGTTCCAAGACTAACAAAAAAATTGAGAAACCGTTAGAAAAGAAAAAAAACTAAAATCAAAGACTGGCGCCTTGTATGTTACGTGAGCATATGGTTTAAGCCCATGCAGGAAAAACAGACGTCTCTTTAAGATGGACGCCCAGTTTATGTAGGTCATAAATGCGCCTATGACCACAAAATCAAATGGGGTACTAAATTGGAAAATTTCTGCTGTGTCCGAAGGTCCCAGAAACAGGGGTAACATGTCATATAATGCTAAATTTTATTCAGTCAAGTCACAGGATGCCAATCTTCAGAAGGATCAGGGTTGGGACTTGTTTATTGATCATGCAGTAAAACAAAGAACAATTACGCATTTCGGGGGTAGCCTCCCCCTCCAATTTGATGAGGGGGAAGGCTAACCTCGAAACACATAATTGACATTATGAAGATTATGGACCTTTTGAAGATTTATGCCCTGTGAATTGACTGAATAAAATTTAGCATCACCTGATTACCAAGGGTCTTTTCTATTAATCTATTAAAAAATGGTGAAAAGGAAAGAGAAAGGCAGAAAGTGTTGAATCACAAAATCACATAACTCAAAAATGGCTATGTTCACAACTTTTAAAAAAAAAGTTTCAGCAGGAATGGCAGTGCTGGCAGAATACGGTGACAATTCCGAAAATCTGATTATCTCTATTATATTAGGTCATATTAAAAATAGAAGACTAAGCAAAGCATAAGTTGATAGGGATGTAGAGTAACATGTATAAGTCTTTTTAGAAAGCCAGCGGGTCCCAGCCAACCAGTCTGTCTCAAAACATGGGACTGAAGAATGGCTTAGCAATATTCAGTGCCAATTAATTCTTCTTCTTGCTCTTAAAAGATTGAACGGTGCTTGCAGCAAAAGAGCATATTGCATATAAAGCAGATCAGCAAAAGATTCCCACAGGTACCAGATGTTAAACTGGCAAGTGGGCACCAAATTCCAGCAGGGAATCACTAGTTGCCATGCTGGTATAGAAGACACTTGATACAAGTGGTGTGACCCCATATGTCTGGATGCCTCCCTCCTTTCTCACCTGCTCTATCAGCCGCCCGTATCACAGTTATAACTTCATGCAGATCATCTCTCTCACCATCCCTCCCCCACCTCCTTCCCGCTTCTCCTTTAATTGGTTTCACAGGGGAACTTTTAAATAAAACAACAAACATCTCTTCTTAAAAATAAAAACCGCTTCACCGTCAGATATGCAGAAGCGGGAGGTGAAGGCAGAGGATCACAGGAAGGAGGCAGCCATTGATCTTAGCTGTGTTAGGCAAAACTAGAGATCTTTGCTCAGAGTCTCATCTCGCTCCAGTCTGATTCATCCCTTAGAAATATTACAGAGGGGCCAAGGCAGCCCAGGTCAGCGATTCCCAAATGTGCCCATTATAGAGACTGGATTAGAATAAATTAAACTTATCAGAGCTGACCACACACACATATAAAAGAAAAGCGCTCATATGGTATAAAGTGGCCAGAGAAATATGGCAGATATACCAAGAAAAAGCACACTTAGTAACATTCTCATATAAGCCCTCTGCTGCTTACAGTGCAAACTAATTCTATAAACAGCAGCCATATTTATGTAAAAACCTATACAACATTAATGCTCCCTATAGAGGGCAGTGTTATAGTAGTCACACACTTCTACAAAGGAGCAATATGGCAGTCATTGCTCACCTGCATGCAGCAAATGGCAAGCACATAGGAGGCAGTATTATAGTAAGTACATTACTGAAGAGGGAGGCAGCATTATAGTAGATCTATTCTTGTACATAGAAGGTAGTATTTAAATAGTAATATTTGAATAGTAATATTCTTGGACATAGGGGCAGTATTATAGTAGCTAAAATACTTTACCTAGGGAGCAGGATTATGATAATTTTATTCTCCAGGGGGCAGTATTACAGTAGTTATATTCTTCATCAGAGGGGGTAGTATTATAGTAGTTATATTCTTGTATATAGGAGATAGTATTATAGTAGTTATATTCTTCTTTAGAGGGGGTAGTATTATAGTCGTTATATTCTTGTACATAGGAGGCAATATTATTGTAGTTCTGTACTTGAACATAGGTTGCAGTTCTACAGAAGTTATATTCTTGTACAGACAAGTTAGAATTATAGTAAGTATATGCTTGTAAATGAGGAGCAGTATTAAAGTGGTTATATTCTTGTACATACGGGGCAGTATTATGGTAGTTATATAACTATGTACACGGGTAGTATTGCAGTTCTATTCTTGTATAAGTGGCAGTATTCTATTACTGCCCCCAAAAGTACAAGAATATAAGTTAATGCTGCCCCCCCTCCCATGTACAAGAACACAACTAGAATAGTACTACCCCCCCCCCAAGTAAAGGAATATAAGTATATTAGTATCATGTGCGTGTACGCTTGACATAATAGAAATGTGGAAAAGAATATTTTCACAACAATACCACTCCCCGATGCATCTCAGGTAAATATCAATGGTGACTGGAATGGTTGCATACCTTGGTAATTTTGGGGTCAGTGCAGCGGCTCTGAGGGGTGCTGACATGCATCCACGGGCTTTCATATACCGGACAGTTCTGGCGCAGGGTGCATTTCTTTTCAGTCACGCACCAACCACATTCAAAACGAGGATCAGATTTCAAGCAGAGTCCACAACTCTCCCGCAGGGCTGAACACTTGTAGAGGTGGGCTGCGGAACAAACCGGAGAGTCAATATTCCACGCGCTGCGCTCATTAATGAATTAATGACACAGCCTTACTAATTACTGATGTATTACAACTCAGGGCCTCGGCTGAGCATGTCAGACCAAATCAAATAACTACTATGAAAAGCTCGGAGCAAGAACAGGAGAAGAGAAAGGCACTACTGACAACAACTGCGCCCACCTTGTATGTTCTGTGGGTTATCAATGATAAAATTTCCATTCCAAACAACAGAAAGATTCACGGGCAGATCACTGATGTCGTTCCCCTCATAGGTGTACTGAAAGACAAAAGCAGCAACAAGGCATAAGCAATCGCTAGAAAACCAAAATATTCCTCCATCAAAAAGTAATCCAGTAAAATATGTCTCACAACATAAAAAAATAACATTGTGTTGTGTGTACATGACATTTATATCCATGACAGATATTATCAATGCTAAAGGTACAGTCAGCATTAACCCTTTGGAGAGGCCTCCTTCATGGATGCTTAATGGAACTATCCTGAAGACCTGAAACACAAGTCTATCAGGTAAAAATATAATACAAAGACAGAATATCTGGATTATTAAAGACTTTTTTTCAGAAGTCCCCAAAATACAGCAGTACTTTAAGTAGCACTGTTTATAGATAATATTCATGAGGAAATAAATAAAGCAGTGCTCATTCTTTACCTTTATGTTCATGATCGAATCCTTAAACTACAGTAAAGACTGACTGACGCTGTAAAAAGTAGGGTGACCACGCCTTCTGTAGGTAACTGGCCAAAATGCAGCATTTTATAGAGCAAGAGGAGCTGAGCAGATTGATATATAGTTTTTGGGGAAAAGTTCCAGGATAACTCATTCTGGGCTAAGTAGTCATGTGGGTTGTGAGCGTGTATAGATTTGAGAGAGCTGTTAATCACCAAGTAGGACCGCCCACTTGACTACTTAGCCCAAAATGAGCAAAGATTATTTCCTTTAAAGGAACACTCTAGGCAAAACTGATACATTGCATTATGTCTAGCTAAGAGACTGAGGAGGTGTCTGTGTCAGGCCCTGCACATTAACCATAACACAATGTATGCAATGTACACAATTTCACCATAGTGTTCCTTAATAAAGACATTAAGAACATTAAGAGAAAATTAGGAAGTAAATCTAAGAAGAATATACAGTCATGGCTGTAAATGTTGGCGCCCCTGAAATTTTTCTAGAAAATTAAGTGTTTCTCATAGAAAAGGATTGCAGTAACACATGTTTTGCTATACACGTTTATTCCCTTTGTGTGTATTGGAACTAAACCAATAAAGGGAGGAAAAAAGCTAATTGGACATAATGTCACACCAAACTCCAAAAATTTGCTTGACAAAATTATTGGCACCCTTAATATTTGGTTGCACACCCTTTGGAAAAAATAACTGAAATCAGTCGCTTCCTGTAACCATCAATAAGCTTCTTACACCTCTCAGCCGGAATGTTGGACCTCTCTTATTGGAAAGCGCCTTTTCCCAACAGCATTTTTAAGATCTCTCCACAAGTGTTCAATGGGATTTAGATCTGGACTCATTGCTGGTCACTTCAGAACTCTCCAGCGCTTTGTTGCCATCCATTTGTGGGTGCTTTTTGAGGTATGTATTGTCCTGCTGGAAGACCCAAGATCTCAGATGCAAACCCAGCTTTCTGACACTGGGCTGTACAGTGCAACCCAAAACCCATTGGTAATCCTCAGATTTCATGATGCCTTGCACACATTCAAGGCACCCAGTGTCAGAGGCAGCAACATCATTTAAACTCCACTATATTTCACTGTAGGTACTTTGTTCTTTTCTTTGTAGGCCTCATTCTGTTTTCGGTAAACAGTAGAATGATGGGCTTTACCAAAAAGCTCTATCTTGGTCTCATCTGTCCACTAGATGTTTTCCCAGAAGGATTTTGGATTACTCAAGTTTATTTTGTCAAAATGTAGTCTTGCTTTTTTATGTCTCTTGTATCAGCAGTGGGGTCCTCCTAGGTCTCCTGCCATATTGTTTCATTTCATTAAAATCTCGACGGATAGTTCGCGCTGACACTGATGCTTCCTGAGCCTGCAAGACCACTTGAATATCTTTTGAACTTGTTTGAGGCTGCTTATCCACCATCCGGACTATCCTGCGTTGACAGCTTTCATCAATTTTGCTCTTCCTTCCTTGCCCAGGGAGATTAGCTACAGTGCCATGCAGGGGTGTGGAAATTTAATTTAAAAAAAACTACTTGTCCACGGGACTAAAATGGAGCAAAATCTACTTGTCCCACATGACGATTCACTTGTCCTGGCCAATTTTCGCTTTTACGCTCTTGTTTCTTCCTCCTTCCCCTATAAAAGCCATAACTAACTACTATTATAATACCTTTACATTTTTCCATAACATATTCTCCGAAGCAAAAACAAAAAATATTGGTTAAGTGAAATTGAAATAGTAAAAGATAATTTTGCAGATTTGGTGTTTTTTTTTTCTATGCCATTTACCTTGTGGTTGAGCTAACATGTTATTTTGATACTTTAGACCGGCCTGATTACAGCAATACCAGATTTGTATAGTTTCCGTCATGTTTTACTAATAAATAAAAAAATCTGAACTTTCTAGATTTTTCTTTTAATTGCAATTTTCTGACCCCTGTAGCTTTAAAAAAAAAAAAAAAAATAATATTTGCATACCAGGCTGTATGAGGGCTCATTTTTTGCACCATAATCTGTTGGTATTGATCTGACTTTTTAATAGCTTTTGAATTTTTTTCTGGGATATTATAAAAATTGCAATTCTGTGGTTTGGTATTTTAATTTTTTTTACATTTACGTAATTTACTGTACGGGGTACATAATGTTATATTTTAATAGTTCGTACAATTACTCACGCAGCGATACCAAATATGTTTATTTTTCATATATATTTTTATATAGAAAAAGGGAGTGATTTGAACTTGTAATATGGAAGGGGTTAATGAGGAATCTAATGATTCCTCCTAAAAGTCCCCTAAGGGACTAATAAAGTGTGAAAAAAATGTTTAAGAAAAGTTTAAAAAACTTTCATTAAACATTTTTTTCACACTTTATTAGTGTGAACTCCATTGATCTGTGTTCTCTGCGATCCATTGATAGAGCTTAGTCCAGCCAGGCTCTATCAATGACAGAGCCACGGACACCAGGGAAGCAGAGGTAAGCCCTCCGGCTTCCTCTATAGTAGATCTCCAATCCCCCCCACTATCACGCTGAGGGGGGGAGGGGGGGAAGCAATCCACCCCCCTAGTCCACCAGGGAGCATTCACATGTCCCTTTAGACTAGCGATCTAAAGAATCTAAAGGGTTAATAGCCAGCTGCGGCAATCAGGATCACCGCATGCTGGCTATTAGCGGCAGCCCCCAGCTACTGAAATAAGCCGGGGGCTGCAGAGTACAGAGCGGGCTGGAGTCGGGAGCCCGCTCCATACTCCCCTGTGAGCGCCGCCATGCTTGTCGGGGGCTTTGAGGTCCGGCCCTGCTTGCTCAAAGCAGGGCTAAGAACCTGAAAAATTCACCTGCCCGCCGCACAGAACTATACAATACAAATTCCACATCCCTGCCATGGGTTGCAAACCTCTTGATAATGTTGCGCACTGTGGACAAAGTCAAATCTAGATCTCTGGAGATCGACGTGTAACCTTGAGATTGTTGATATTTTTCCACAATTTTGGTTCTCAAGTCCTCAGACAGTTCTCTTCTCTTTCTGTTGCACATGCTTAGTGTGGCACACACAGACACACAATGCAAAGACTAAGTGAACTTCTCTCCTTTTTTTTCTGCTTTCAGGTGTGTTTTTATATTGCCCACACCTGTTATTTTCCCCAGGTGAGTTTAAAGGAGCATCACATGCTTGAAACAATCGTATTTTTCCACAATTTTGAAAAGGTGCCAATAATTTTGTCCAGCCCATTTTTGGAGTTTGGTGTGACATTATGTCCAATTTGCTTTTTTTCCTCCCTTTTTTGGTTTAGTTCCAATACACACAAAGGGAATTAACATGTGTATAGCAAAACATATGTTACTGCAATCCTTTTCTGTGAG
The DNA here is from genome assembly GCF_029499605.1 of Hyla sarda. Taxonomy (NCBI): domain Eukaryota; kingdom Metazoa; phylum Chordata; class Amphibia; order Anura; family Hylidae; genus Hyla; species Hyla sarda. Next base: position 121,572,874 of record NC_079194.1, on the reverse strand, counting down.
AAATACTTCAATTTCTTGAAAAATTTCAGGGGTGCCAACATTTATGGCCATGACTGTATGACATCACACAATGACTTCACTTCACAGGTAGCAAGACGCCAATCACCTCTGACCTTGTTCTTGTCATACGCTCTACATTTCATCACATGAAAGGAGATGGTAATTTATTTAATGGTAGACCGGTCAGATTACAGAATTGACACCCACCCCCCCTAACAATCTAGCTTGACGTGCCTACTTTTTCTCCACCTTTCTTCAGCTCAAGTGCCAGAACACTAAGATAAATGGCTTGCTTTATTTAAGGCACAGGAATGGGTTTATATGGAGTGACAACTAGAAATTACAATTAAACATCTAGAAGATAAAATACTGATGGAAAGTAATGGCTGTCTACTGTGGGTCAGACGATGCACTTCACCCTGTATCTAATGCCTCCTCAATCTGCAGCCTGGGTATTACCAATCCATACATAGGTAGGCAGCCATGATTACTGCCTCAGTGGCTTCCAATCTTGTGCAAAAACACACAATGCTATTTGCAAGCTAAGCTTAGGGAGGGGGAGAGGGGGGGGGGGGAGGGCAGTGGGATTTAGTTGTGAAATGCGTAGCACCATTCTAAGTGAAATTGGCATTTTCAATTTGTCCTGTGACATGTCTCATTTGGGACCCTGGGATCTTCAGAATGCATCTAAGCCTACAGCTGTCCAGCTACTTAATGGTAATTTCAGCACCTCACATAAACCTCTTAGAACAAAAAAAATTCAAAGGCTTTTCTGATAAAGAGACAGGTCACTTCTGGGAATCTAAACAGCATTTCCCCCTAAATTAAAATAAAAATCTCTAGTAAATACCAGTTCAATCAATCGTCCTGTTACGTTTTCTTATACGTTCTCCTCTGTTTTATCTAGTACCAGTAAAGCTGACACCCTGCCATACATCTTTCTCACAACCCTGAATGATGATGCCTCTGCAGGGTATGCGGCACAGCAAAACTAGACTGATATAACATTTGGGACTTAAAAACAGATGAGCAGCCATACTGCCTATCAAAAAAATTCCCAAAAAGCAGATATAAGTGAGAACAGCTGACAAAGGAGGCGCTCTCCTTTTCAAAAATGACTGCACTGCTTATAAGATGATTTACCTTACAGTTAAACATCATGTAGCATGGTCAAGTATATATATATATATATATATATATATATATATATATCCCAAGTTCAAATAAATACATTTTACATCATCAACACCATGTTACAGCTAAAGATACACACCCCCTGCATATTCAGTGTCTGCAAAGATCATGTACTGCTGTGACCCAGGATGGGAGATTACACTTTACTACAGGGCAACAACTCATGGGAGTGGGAACCGGTCTGTAAGGGCAAACATTTTTTACATTTCCTTCTTGCATCTTCCTTTGTTTTTTTATTGTATTGTATTGTATTTAATATGCGTCAGGTCTTTTACAATCAGGTATCTCCACCATTTAGTATTTCACTTCTGTCTAAAGTCGGCCTCCACTTCTCAACTCGAACATTTAACTTGTTGATTGCCAAGCTGTCAATTTCATTTTACAATGCAGGAGGCTCTCGCATTCCGTCATATTACAAAGTGACAAGCCGTAATTCTGAGATAATGATGCCGTGAATTACTTACAGAGAGATCGAGCAGGGCAGGAGGTCAAAATGAATCCTGAAGCTGTGGCTTCGTGCTGCATTGGCTGTGGCAGCAAATGAGATTACATTCCCTCCCAACAAGAACCCAGGGATTGCCCTGCCTGACACATTAACGCAGGCGGATTAACACAGAAACGAGACCGGTTTGCAGAACATCTCAGACTCGTGAGCAGACTGGAATGAGCGTGGACTGGAACAAGAGCCAAGCTCTATAGCCATAGAAGAGGAGGAAAAAGTTAGCAATTGTTTTACTATGACGCCTACTTCATTAATTTACTCTGGCTTTTAGAATTTTATTTTTTAAATTTTTAGAATTTGTACTTTTATTTAATAGGTAAATACACATCACTAAATATACAATATAATGGATAATATTAAAGATGGGTTTTAGACCTTTTTTATTTTATTTACCATTTTATTCTTGGATAGGTTTAAGTTAATAATATTACACAGAAAATAGCCCAGGATGGATGTAACTTCTATTCTTTTTATTATCTGAACTACTCAATCACAAACAGACAGAAAATATACTGTATGAACTCCTATAAAAGCATATCTTCTAGAATATCACCTATGTAGGACACTTTGGGCCTCTTGCACCACAAGAAAACTAGCTCTGATAATATTCTATTCAGTCTCCATTTTTTTTTAGTTTCAGTGTATGTCAATGTTTTAGCCGTTTAGAGAAAACTAAAAAAAATTCTCTCACATGCAAAAAATTTTTTGAAATTAAAACAACAATAATAAAATAATAAAGACTGACATTTTAGAACAGCCTTTACTTCCAAGTCAACATCTGCTGTAAGTACGAGACACACCCAGTGGAGAGTCACACATCTGCTCTGCAATAAAGTAGATGACTTCATGTTTCAGTGCAGGCCAAGAGTGTAGAGTATGCTCCAGTCAGCAGGTTAACCGCCTCAGCTTTTCCACGAGATTACTCACGGAAAAGCTCCTCGACTCAATCACAAGAAACACATCTCTCTCCTGCCCTTCGGCTCATCCTACAGATGGCTGTCATTAGCAAATTTCATTTTCAAAGTTGAGTAAATAGAAGTCTATTCAAAGATAGCCGCCATCACCCTTGAAATGGGCAATTATAGTCACGAGAAACCATAAAAAAATAAATTCCAGATTTTTTGAGGAACAGATTGTGTCCGGAGAATTCTCAACAGTGTCTGGAAACTTTTTTTTTTTGATGGTTAGTTACAATTTTATAGAGAAGATGATGTATGTGTGCCCACATGTATAGACGCACGCACTTATACAACATTAGAGAAATTACAGTTAATTTGAAGCATCCTGAAGCCAGACAAAAACTGGAAAAACTGAAAGATGTGAGTGCTGGTGCAGAGTTGTGGGGTCACTTGAGGTTAAGTGACCAAAGGCTTTTAAAAGATTAAAGGGGTTCTCCGGTGCTTAAACATCTTATCCCCTATCGAAAGGATAGGGGATAAGATGCATGATCATGGGAGTCCCGCAGCTGGGGACGCCCATGATCATGCATGCGGGACACCGTTTATAATCAGTCTCCGGAGCGTGTTCGCTCCAAGTCTGATTACGGGCGACTACAGGGCCAGCGGCGTGTGACGTCACGCCTGCGCCCCCGTGCGACGTCACGCTCCGCCCCTCAATGCAAGCCTACGGGAGGGGGTGTGATAGCTATGACACTGGATGATGCACTTCTGGCATCAGTTGGTGCATCAGCTGTGGCAATTTTCATCCAGTTTTGCCGGAGCCTCATATTTGTAAACCTAGCATTACAGCTTGGCTTTACTAGATTAATAGCTGGACTTTCCTAAACCCAGATCCTTCCTTTACTCAAATGATCAGTCTGTTCTAGTCCGGCATCTAAATTTCCTAGCCAATGTAAAATGGTCAGAACTCTGGACACTGAAATGTAATGTGGATAAGTGCAAGATATTGCACCTGGGGTGTAAAAACCCTCAGGCAGAATATAGAATATTTGACACAGTCCTGACCTCAGTATCTAAGGAAAGCGATTTAGGAGTAATTATTTCAGAAGACTTAAAGGAAGGAAGACAATGTAATAGAGCAGCAGGAAACGTTAGCAGAATGCTTGGATGTATAGGGAGAGGTATAAGCAGTAGAAAGAGAGAAGTGCTCATGCCGCTGTACAGAACACTGGTGAGACCACACTTTGAGAATTGTGTGCAGTACTGGAGGCCATATCTCCAAAAGGATATACATACTCTAGAGAGAGGGTTCAAAGAAGAGCAACTAAACTAGTACATGGATTGCAGGACAAAACTTACCAGGAAAGGTTAAAGGGGTTCTCCGGTGCTTAGACATCTTATCCCCTATCCAAAGGATAGGGGATAAGATGCCTGATCGCGGGAGTCCTGCCGCTGGGGACCCCCGTGATCTGGCACGTGGCACTCCGTTTGTAATCAGTCCCCAGAACGTGTTCGCTCCGGGTCTGATTACCGACGACCACAAGGTCGGCGGCGTGTGACGTCACGCCTCCGCCCCGTGTGACATCACGCTCCGCCCCTCAATGCAAGCCTATGGGAGGGGGCATGACAGCTATCACGCCCCCTCCCGTAGGCTTGCATTGAGGCCTTGTGGTCGTCCGATAGGGGATAAGATGTCTAAAGCACCGGAGAACCCCTTTAAAGGCCCCTAACATATATAGCTTGGAAGAAAGAAGAGACAGAGGGGATATGATAGAGACTTTTAAATACATAAAGGGAATAAACACGGTAAAGGAGGAGAGCATATTTATAAGAAGAAAAACTACCACAAGAGGACATAGTTTTAAATTAGAGAGGCAAAGGTTTATGCAGTAATATCAGGAAGTGTTACTTTACTGAGAGAGTAGTGAATGCATGGAATAGCCTTCCTGTAGAAGTGGTCGCTGCAAATACAGTGAAGGAGTTTAAACATGCATGGGATAAGCATAAGGCTATCCCTTATATAAGATAGGGCCAGGGACTATTCATAGTATTAAGATTATTGGGCAGACTAGATGGGCCAAGTGGTTCTTATCTGCCGACACATTCTATGTTTCGATGTATGTTTCTATAAAAGTGCTCTGGCACCAGGGGGTACAGCACCTGTAGCCTTTTCTCAGTATGCCCTTGTCACTGATGCAGAATGCTGTTGTAAGCTATGCACCATACAGATAGAAGGCTGAAAGCAACAGTCACACTACCAAAGCTTTTGAATGCTGAAGACCAACCCATGGTTTGCTGTATACATATATTTCTTGGCAAATCCTATTAAGGTTGGTTCTTAATAATATTTAGTGTACAGAACACCATAAACATGGGGCATCAAAAAACAGGTCTTGTATCATGGTCATATAAATGCTGGTAATAGTACAATTTTATGAGCTCATTATTTGGTCCATCTCATGAAGAATGGATAAGCTTTCAAGTTGGCCTAAAGGTGTTCTATGTCAAGGAGTTCACAAAAAAAAAAAATAATAATAATAATAATCTACCATACTCTACTAAAAGCCCTTAAACATACATTCTTCAAATGCCTGTCAAAATTAAATATGGCCAATGGTCTTACTGACTTTCTAAATCACTTGGACCAGCAACCTTTCACCAAGGTCTTTGGCCAGCTTAACCGATGCTTCCATTCAAATATTTAAACCACTGAATCCGTTCGACAACTGCATTCCCAATAACCCACTATAAACAATTTGCAGATAGGTAATTACATTACTGCTACAGTCGGTCCCTCTACCTGTGTGGGATGGGCACCTTTAGCCTCCATAGGCTACATTCACACTGCCGTTTGTCTCCGGCAGTGTGAAGCCCTTATTTTGAGATTGCAAACAGCGGGAGAATTTTTCTCCTGCTATTTTCTCTGGAAATAGCGGCAGACCCCTTTGACTATAATAGGTTCGATCGGGGTCCCGTTATTGCCCCTCAAACTCCAAAAACAAATAAAAAGTTTGACGGGGCATAACGGTAGTGTGAAAGGGGCCATAAAGATAATGCTCCCCCTACATAAACACATTATTCAATATTTTAGAGAGCTCCTGCTTATAAGCAAAGTCTCTTGAGGATTCCGGCCCAGCAAATATCTCCTTACAGGAAATCCTTTACATGACTACTACTTTGCTAGCATTATGGGCTTAATGTGCAGAACACAGTATTCAATATAAAAATCACTCAGAGGCATCCATTACCTGAATATACAATTTATCACCAGAACACTGACATTAAGCAAAAGCGCAGTGTACTATCTCAAAATAAAGCACTTAACCAGCGTGGCACAATGTTATGGAGGAAATTGGGATATATATTGATGGAAACAAATTAAATGCATTAAAAGCTTTTGGGGGGGGGGGGGGGGGGCTCTAAAAACCACAATGTCAACATTTTAATCACTGATTTTGATTGCTGATCCGGTGAAGTGTTTTGTCATCTGTAGATATGCACTAAACATGAGCTCAGAACACTCAACCGCTTCTGGGTACAAAAGAAACTATACTGCATATTCCAAAAAAAGACATTTCAAGATGTACCGTATTTTCCGCCGTATAAGACGCACTTTTTCTTCCCCAAAACTGGGGGGAAAAAGTCGGTGCGTCTTATACGGCGAATACACCCCTATCGTGGCGGTCCCTGCAGCCATCAACGGCCGGGACCCGCGGCTAATACAGGACATCACCGATCGCGGTGATGCCCTGTATTAACCCTTAAGATGCGGCAATCAAAGCTGACCGCCGCATCTGAAGGGAAAGTGTCACTAACCCGGCTGCTCAGTCGGGCTGTTCGGGACCGCCGCAATTTCACCGCGGCGGTCCCGAACAGCCCGACTGAATAGCCGGGTTAGTGCTTACAGGACACCGGGAGGGACCTTACCTGCCTCCTCTGTGTCTTCTCCGTTCAGGGATCCCCTGTATGGCCGGCGCTCTCCTTCCTCGTCATCACGTTGTCGCGTATGTGCCTCGGCGTGCGTAACGACGTGATGACGGTGACATAGAGCGAGGATACCCGGCCGGCAGCAGAGACGTTCCGGAGCGACAGGGACATGGCGACAGCGATTGAGCGACATCCAGGGCAGCGGTGACGGGTCCGGTGCTGCGGGGACACGTGAGTATTACCTCCTATGCAGTGGTCTTCAATCTGCGGACCTCCAGATGTTGCAAAACTACAACTTCCAGCATGCCCGGACAGCCAACGGCTGTCCGGGCATGCTGGGAGTTGTAGTTTTGCAACATCTGGAGGTCCGCAGGTTGAAGACCACTATTTGGTTCAAAATCTTTACTTTTTTAGATTTTGCACCTATAAATTGGGTGCGTCTTATACGCCGGTGCGTCCTATAGGGCGAAAAATACGGTAATTTTGATTCTACAAATCTTAATTAATGCTATTATATTGGGTGCAATTAGTGCCATGAAAAGGCTAATACTACCCAAAATACTACCCTTATTAAGACACTAAATAAGGAAAACAGTGTGGCCTGCTGGGTAACTAGATTTTTCAGCCAATGACAGGCTCTACAAGGAATTAAGTGGCACTTCATTGTTAACAAACCATTATGGATTAGGAAAAACTGACTTTTTTTTTTGCCCTCAGCCACCACAAGGGGTAGCCAAGAAGTGAGCTGTACATTGTTTTATTAATTAGTTTATACAGTAAGCTCTCCACAGTGGTATCTGCAACTGTCCAGAATATTAATATGGGGGTTAGGAAAATTATTGAAAAAAAATGGGCCCACCACTTAAGATGGTGTTTAAAGAAAAAAGGGGTGAAAAGCTATAATATATCAACGTTAGCCTCTTCCAAAACCAACATTTCAGTACTCCATGGGCTTTGTTATATTGACTGCAGCATGGACATATTCTACCCACGTCACCACTACAGCCAGTCACTGACCCTTTGCCTTATGCCGTTTACCTCTGGTCCCAGCCACGGGCTGCACAACTGGTGTAGGTGTATCAGTACATTATTATCACTGCAGTTAAAGGAAGAGCATGGTAAGCTTGAGTGGAAGCCACCATGTCTACTCCCCCAGTGACTGTATAACAATAATTAGCATAGGCCTTGTATACTGAACAAAGTTTATTTTTCCCCACTGATTTTTTGTAGCATTGCAAGGCAGCAAAAGAAAACTGTGTCAGAGTACTGTTCTTCTTGTCTATAAGGTAGGGGTAAACATATGGAGTTGTAGGGACTAAACCGGTTAATTTTAAGTAATCAAAACCTGGCAGATAGGACAGGAGTGACATCACTGGAATCAGTGAGAATAGCTACATTTCTATGATACAACAACCCAAACTGGTGGACACAATATTCACTTTAAAGCGTACCTGTCTTTTTAAAAGATTTATATAAACCTCCATGGTTTCATTAACCTTTCAGAGTGGTGACAAGAAGATTTTAGTGCTCTCACTGCTCTTATTGAGCCCCTGAGAGTCCCGTTCAAGGTGCACAGCTATTTCTCATTCTCTCCATTTCAAGGGAAAAACCAGAGCTGGGACGTTTGTCAGTAGACAAAGTTATTCCCTTTCCCTTACTTGTCTGTCCAATCACAGGACTTACATTCTGGTAAAAGTGCACTAGACTGAACAGACTGGCACTGGGCTGGGAAAGATTTACAGTACTGTACAATAGACAGCATGTAAACAGAAAAGGGGTTACTTATGGACTGGCTTTTCAAGGTGCCATGTGGACAGAAAATAAACAAACAGAAGAGGCACAGCAAGGGAGGGGTTACACTGATCAATTAAACTAACTGCTGAAGCAAATTTACCTTTCAGGCACATTAAGGATCCTCTTGAAGATCATAGATTGCAGGTACACAGTTCAAGCACTCCTTCTCTCCTGCATACAGCACGTGCTGAGCCACACCCCTTCCTGTGTTCTGTCCTGATCTACCTGATACTAAAGACTGCTTTCTCCTAACAGGCAGTGCATGGCAGATTACAGGGAGGCAAACACCTAGTTGCCAAGATTAAGGAGCTGGGGAAAGAAGTCATTATTGGTAAATTAAGTGATTTACAAATATGTTGGGGCTACCAAATGGGGGGGGGGGGGGGGAGTTGTTTGAAAGGACAGTAGGGATCAACCGATATTGAATTTTTAGAGCCGATACCGATAACCTGTGAACTTTCAGGCCGATAGCCGATAACTTATACCGATATTCCGTTGGCAGTATAGTTCCCCACATTAGGTTGGCAGTATAGTTCCCCACATTAGGTTGGCAGCATAGTTCCCCACATTAGGTTGGCAGTATAGTTCCCCACATTAGGTTGGCAGTATAGTTCCCCCACAGACATACAGCCTCCAGCCATATACAGCGTATACAGTGACCGAGGAGCGGTGGTCTGAGCACCGAAGCTGACGTGCCGCTGGTCACTTACCATGCTGGCCAGCGCGTATTTTCCACCTCCATGTTACGCTCCTCCACATCTCTGTTGCTATGGGCGCACCCACGGGACATCAGTGACGTCCCGGCATGCGCAATCTCCCGGCGGGCCCCTGCATTTTTAAACTTAACGCGGGGCTGCCGAGAGTTGACGGGGGCATCCCTATGTCCCAAAAATTTTTTTCGGGACACAGGGATGTCCGAGCTGCAAATATATTCATTGGAGGCACACACGCTGGACACATTATCGGCAAGGTTAGATGCCGATACTGATAACTTACAAAATCGTGAATATTGGCCAATCCGATATTCGGTCGATCCCTAAAGGACAGTGACCATTTAAGTTGGTTCAAGAGTCGTGGATAATGTCTTAAGGTGGGTTCCCAGGGGAAAAAATTTTTTTTTTAGTTTTGGATCAAAATAACATGGCCGATATATGGCATTGAAAGGGATCTACTGGTGATATTACAGCTCTCAAGGTAAAAAAGAAAAAAAAGAAAGAAAGAAAAGAAAACCCTTACCACTTACAAATTAGTTTACTGCCAACACTGCATGAAGAGCACAAATTGTTTTGATTAAAAAGGATTAGCTGCTCGATCATAATAAATTCATTTTTTGGCAAGAAAAAAAACACTTATGTAGTTTTGTGGGGGGTGGAGGGTAATATTCTTCTTAGTGGTAGATCTTAATAACAGCAAAAACATTTAAAAAAAGTTAAAATTGAGAAATTAAAAGACATTATTGTGATTTAGCGGCTTTATGTCATGTTTACTACAGACGCCTCCAGAATTAATTTTAGGATTTATTTTCTGTGGGGTTATAAAAAGCAGAGAGGTGCCAGTAAGGATTTATGGGTTACACCGACGGCAAAATACATTTGCCAAAAAATAAGAATGAAAGGGACCAACCAAGATGGTGATGGGGTAGGGAGGGGGGTGTAATGTAAGGACAGAGCAAGCTGGGGGCCTTTACAAAACAAAACAAAAAATTAATACCACTTCCTTTATACTAATTAATATTCTTAAGCCAGTCATTGACATTTTGCCACAAGAAAATAATAGTTATGTATATAAAACGATCAAATGCAACACATATACATATAAAATAAAATTGAAACATTTTTAATTGACCCTTACGTGAGCATTTGGAAACCTACGTAATGACTTACAGCCAGAATACGGATGCAGCAGAGCTGGATTTATCATTTAGCAATATAACATGAACAGTTCACCTGCGTTCCAAGGGAAAATATCTGACGACACATCGATAACAAAATAAGATGTGCCACATACCCAAGTACATCGTACACTGGGCTCCAGCACTGGAAGAATTTTACAAATTGGGCACAGCAAGGCAAAACAGGAACCTCTTAGGTTCCAATATAATCATGTCAAATTATAAAACATATAAAAGCTACTTCATTGCCACACTGTCCACATATAGGACTGCTATATGTGTATGCATCATTAGGGGACTTTAGGGCTATAAAGATTAGGGACCTGGCTGAACCTGGTACCTCTGCACCCCTATTAGCTGTCTTCACGTCTCATTGAGAAGAAAAGAAAACACATGACCAGGCATCTATTTCTATTCATTATTTGGGATTGGGGGGACAGTTTGGGGGGGGGGGGGTGCAGTACATTTCCCTTTGTACCATTCCCGATAGCATTCTCATTATCCGTTTTTTCTAGGAATAGAAATGTAAATCGCCTTCCGCGTTGTCTTGACAGCTCAGTATAAATTAGGATGCACTGAACATTGTTCCCCTTATTCCTATAATAATCAATGTAATTTATTAGCAGGTATAGAGAGAATGCAGACTACTCCCCCACCAGTGACTGCAGACACAGTACATGTACATGCAGCTGTGTCCTATTTTTTTCTGCAGCTGATGACCTCAGCTTCTTGCAAGCTCAATGGGGCCGGCGGTAACGTACAGGGTGTCTCTGCGGAACCCGGCTGCAATTCATCATCATTTTATCTGCACAAATTTAATTGGATCCTATCAAATTCTCCTGATTCTCCCTCCTCACTTTAAAACGCGTCTGCGAGCAAGATAAATGTGACGGGCGCATAGAGAGGAAGAAAGAAAGCTCAATACAAAATAGGCGAAAAAATAAAATAGAAACATTACTGCAAATTCAGTGTCTAGGTGATAAAGCAGACTTCATGGACAGAGAATGGGAAGATTTCGATTACTGATTAAACATATATATATATATATATATATATATATATATATTTTATAGAAATATGAAATATACACACACATGTGCATGACACTATGAGAACAGTGATGGGAACAGTGGGCAATATTATAACTATGAAATTCCCAGAGGCAGTTCATGAGGTTACACTCCCAGGCCTCCAAGCACATGCTAAGGAGGATCAGTACTCCAAAAGGATATAGAAAAGATTCTTCATTTGCTCATGATGATCATTGCGCTGGGTTCCCATACATACAAGTACACTGAACATTAATAAGAGCTAGAGATACATTTTCCTAAAAATTATATTCCATAGAGGCATTATTCTAGTAGTTATATTCTTGCACATAGGGGGCAGTATTCTAGTAGTTATATTCTTGTACACAGGGGCAGTATTATAGTAGTTATATTGTTGTACATAGGAGCAGTATTATAGTAGTTATATTGTTGCACATAGGGACAGTATTATAGTAGTTCTATTCTTGTACATAGGGGTAGTATTATAGTAGTTATATTCTTGTACATAGTGGTCAGTATTATAGTAGTTATATTCTTGTTCATAGGAGGCAGTATTATAGTAGTTATATTCTTGAACATAGGGACAGTATTAGAGTAGTTATATTCTTGAACATAGGGACAGAATTATAGTAGTTATATTCTTGTATATAGGGGTAGTATTATAGTAGTTATATTCTTGTATACAGAGACAGTATTATAGTAGTTATATTCTTGTATATAAGAGCAGTATTATAGTAGTTATATTCTTGTATATAGGGAGCAGTATTATAGTAGTTCTATTCTTGTATATAGGGACAGTATTATAGTAGTTATATTCTTGTACATAGGAGGCAGTATTATAGTAGTTATATTCTTGTATATAGGGGCAATATTATAGTAGTAATATTCTTGTACATAGTGGGCAGCATTATAGTAGTTATATTCTTGTATATAGGGGCAATATTATAGCAGTTATATTCTTGTAGATAGGGACAGTATTATAGTAGTTATAGTCTTGTATATAAGAGCAGTATTATAGTAGTTATAGCAAAATGAGAAAAAGGTTGCTTCTTCGGGCCCGAAGAAGCGGTTCTAACCACGAAACGAGCTCGTAGCTGTCACCGCTCATCTCCGGCTGTAGCGATCTCTCCGAATCATCTCCCGTACAGCGGCCGGCCGTACATGGATTAACTCAGTGACACAGTGAAGCAGCGCAAGAAGGGTGAGTGCAGAAGCAACCTTTTTCTCATTTTGCTATTTTGGACATTGTTCTCTCCTGCTTTTTTGCACCACCCCGCACCAAACCTCTGACATCCCCTGTCACAGTGTACACTCTCCCGGATATTGTGGGTGACCGCGGTGCGGTCCTATCTCTCTATCTACCCTCCACATTATAGTAGTTATATTCTTGTACATAGGAGCAGTATTATAGTAGTTATATTCTGGTATATAGGGACAGTATTATATTAGCTATATTCTTGTACAGAGAGGCAGTATTATAGCAGTTATATTCTTGTACATACGGACAGTATTATAGCAGTTATTTTCTTGTACATAGGGGCAGTATTATAGTAGTTATATTCTTGTACATAGGGACATTATTAAAGTAGTTACATCAAAACGAAAGACAACATAGTGGCACAGCTAGCAGATAAAATGCTTGTATGATGTACAGCCAAGTTTCGAGGGAGGCATTAAATCACGGGTGCAATACCGGTGGATGCAGATTATATGCAAGGATGCAGCAATTAAAGGAGATCTGTAATGCTCTGAACTAGGGGATAAGTTTTAGATTGCGGGGGTCCGAGCACTGGGGCCCCCTGCGATATCCTGTACGGGGCCGCAGCAATGTACAGGAAAGGGGGTGTTCCTTGCCCGCATGACGCGGCAGCTGGCACGCCCCTCCATGAATCCCATAGATACATGAAGGGGCATGCCAGCTGCCGCGTCATGCGAGGACGGAACACCCCCTTTCCTGTACATTGCTATGGCCCCGTACAGGAGATCGTGGGGGGCACAGCGCTCGGACCCCCCGCGATCTAAAACTTATCCCCTATCCTTTGGATAAGGGATAAAGTTCAGAGAACTACAGATCTCCTTTAATACGTGAAGATAGAATGTAGATAAATCACACTCACCCTCTGTAGTTGCAGTGAAAAAGAAGAACTTTATTCCATAGCAAGTGTTTGGAAGCAGCAGGCATGGGAGGCGGAGGAGTCCCTGGGCAAACAACTAGTTTCATGGCTGACGGTGCTTCTTCTGGCTTGTGGACCAGAGTACATTCTTGTACATAGGGGCAGTATTATAGTAGCTATATTCTAGTACATAGGGGCAGTATTATAGTAGTTCTATTCTATGAAAATGAAGAGATTGACTAAGGCTGCAGATTGTGGCTGAAACGCGTCACTTACCTGTCATCATGTTGTGTCACTGCTGAATAAATAAATTCTGCATTGCTTGGAACCTGCGATGGACATCTCTTCATTTTCATACCATTATATGAGTTGTGGTTCAGTCTCGTCCGAGACGCAGGAAGGGCGTACGAGTGAGCTGTGCCTTACACTTGGACTTAGTTATATTCTAGTACATAGCGGAGAGTATTATAGTAGTTATATTCTTGTACATAGGGACAGTATTATAGTAGTTACATTTTTGTATATAGGGAGTCATTATTATAGTAGTTGTATTCGTGTACATAGGGGGCAGTATTATAGGAGTTATATTTTTGTGCATAGAATACCGTAGTAGTTTTATTCTAGCACATAGGGGTAGTATTATAGTAGTTGTGTTCCTGTACACCGGGGGCATTATTTTAGTAGTTATATACTTGTAAATATGGAGCAGTATTATAGTAGTTATATTCTTGTACATATAGTACATACAGTATGTATATAGAAGTTATACTCTCGTCTATAGAAGACAGTACTAAAGTAATTATATCCTTGTACATAGGAGGGAGGATTATAGTAGTTATATTTTTGTACATAGGAGGCAGTATTATAGTTGCTATATTCTTGTCAATAGAAGGCAGTATCACAGTACGTATTCTGGTACATAGGGAGAAGTATAAAACAAACTTGAGTTGGAGCAGTAAAGATATTAAGCTTTGTAAGGACAATGCCTGAATGGGCTTGTACGGTGACAACCACTACTGTGAGGAAAAGATGTGCTCAGAGCTGTAGTCACATCCTTTTTCCCCACTTCTCCTGGTAGCTTATACAAAGCACATTGCTTAGCAGGGGGCAATAATGAGCACAAGAGAACGATGTAGAAAGAAAATGAAATCTGAGCTCCATCTTGAGGCATGGTGGGGGATACAGAGACATTGACATTTTTAGCACAAAACAATTTTGCAAACCGGATATTTATTGTACTTCTTGCACAGACAATATGCATTCGTAGGCATGAAATTACTGTATAAACTCACATATGAGAAAAGTAGCTGGTCAGGATCAGGTGGTTGGATGCACAAAGGCAAGAACCACCACAGAACACACAATGCACATGCTGGGAGGTAAGGTCTGTAGAGCAGCCGGAGCGTGCGCTTAGAGGAGGGAAGGCGGCTGGCGGGCAGCTTGGAACAGCATCATCCCCAGAGACACCTTGTCCATCAATACATTAGATCTGTATTTTCTTGGCTGGAGAGCTTTGCAAACACAATTAATCTACTGAGGTTTGGCGAAGTGAACTTCTTTCATGGATTTCACGCTCTCATTGACCCAGCTTCTGCGCTCTCTAAGGCTCTGCATGGAATCTCCCAGGGACTTTGCAAGACCTTCCACCTCCAAATACAGGCTCCTCTAAGAAGCCGTTGACCAGCTTCCATCTGTTGTTCTGCCCTCAATACACACAATTTCAGATGGCAATGTGCATATAAAGCGGGCCATGCAATTCAAGAAATGAATTATGTAAATGATAAACTAGAAAATCTTCATGTGAACTGGTCTCCAACTTCCATGACGTAACCAAAGATCCATAATCTACAATGGCCTAAAACACCAACCAAATACATCTCTGGAATGCACAAAGCACAGGTCAGCTTCATAATGCTTTATGTGTAGTACAGCGGTCTCTGTTATGTATATCAGTTTTACATGACAAAAAAAAAATAAAAAATAAAAAAAAAAAAATATATATATATATATATATATATATATATACATGCACACACACACACACACACAAATATTATATATACACACACATACACACAGAACTTGCTGGACCTCATACAGCAATATGACTGCCCAGAGTAGAGCTACATCTCTCCAAGCTGACCTGATGGGGTTTGAGTACAACTTTGCAGGTACCCTTTAATCATATTTCTATAAATGCTCAATAGAGCGTGAAGTGTATACACTGCCATTAGCTCCCAGCCTAAATAAGAAACAGAAATATCCAAAGTGTGCACTATAGGGAGCAGTTGGCCCTGGGATATATATTGTCATCCTGAGTCACAGGCGTGATTATGTTCCAGTGCTATATGCACAATTCTGCTGGCCATCATTGTAAACAGTTAACAATCTTGTCATCAGTTACACCTATAGAAGTACCCATATTTGTTAGGTTAAAGTTTAAGAAAATGTTCAGTTTCAGCTAATCGATGAGTGACCAGCAATGTTTAAAATGAAGTTAGACCTGTTTGAAATTATTAACAATCCCACAAAAGATCTCTACATGAAATTACATTCAAAGAACATTCCCAGAATGAGGATTGTTCGCCCTTCACCCAGTTTTATTATTTGTGTATGTGTATTGTGTATAGTCTGAAACAACTATAATGGCCAGTAAGGACTAGGGGTTCATTAACCCCTTAAGGACCAGGCCAATTTTCACTGTAGGACCAGAGCGTTTTTTGCACATCTGACCACTTTCACTTTAAGCATTAATAACTCTGGGATGCTTTTACCTATTATTCTGATTCCGAGAAAGTTTTTTCGTAACATATTCTACTTTGTGTTATTGGTAAAATTTTGTCGATACTTGCATCATTTCCTGGTGAAAAATTCCAAAATTTGATGAAAAAATTGAAAATTTTGCATTTTTCTAACTTTGAAGCTCTCTGCTTGTAAGGAAAATAAACATTCTAAATAAATTATATTTTGATTCACATATACAATATGTCTACTTTATGTTTGTATCATAAAGTTGACATGTTTTTACTTTTGGAAGACATCAGAGGGCTTCAAAGTATAGCAGCAATTTTCCAATTTTTCACCAAATTTTCAAAATCGGAATTTTTCATGGACCAGTTCAGGTTTGAAGTGGATTTGAAGGGCCTTCATATTAGAAATACCCCACAAATGAGCCCATTATAAAAACGGCACCCCCTCAAAGTATTCAAAATGACATTCAGTAAGTGTGTTTACCCTTTAGGTGTTTCACAGGAATAGCAGCAAAGTGAAGGAGAAAATTCAAAATCTTCATTGTTTACACTCGCATGTTCTTGTAGACCCAGTTTTTGAATTTTTACAAGAGGTAAAAGGAATATAATCCTCTCAAAATTTGTTACCCAATTTCTCTCGAGTAAGGAAATACCTCATATGTGTATGTCAAGTGTTCGGCAGGCTCAGTAGAGGGCTCAGAAGGGAGGGAGCGACAATAGGATTTTGAAGAGTGAGTTTTTCTGAGATGGTTTTTGGGGGGCATGTCACATTTAGGAAGCCCCTATGGTGCCAGAACAGCAAAAAAAAAAAAAAAAAAAAAAAAAACACATGGCATACTATTTTGGAAACTAAACCCCTCAAGGAATGTAACAAGGGGTACAGGGAGCCTTAGCACCTCACAGGTATTTCACGACTTTTTGTTAAAGTTGGATGTGTAAATGAAAAAAAAAATGTTTTTTTCACTAAAATGCTGGTTTTTCCCCAAATTTTACATTTTTACAAGGGGTAATAGGAGAAAATTACCCCCAAAATTTGTAACCCCATTTCTTCTGAGTATGGAAATACCCCATGTGTGGACGTCAAGTGCTCTGCTGGCGAACTACAATGCTCAGAAGAGAAGGAGCGCCATTAAGCTTTTGAAAAGGGAATTTGTTTGGAATGGAAGTCAGGGGCCATGTGCGTTTACAAAGCCCCCGTGGTGCCAGAACTGTGGATCTCCCCACATGTGACCCCATTTTGGAAACTACACCCCTCACAGAATTTAATAAGGGGTGCAGTGAGCATTTACACCCCACTGGCGTTTTACAGATCTTTGGAACAGTGGGCTGTGCAAATGAAAATTAAAAATTTTTCATTTTCACGGACCACTGTTCCAAAAATCTGTCAGACCCCTGTGGGGCACAAATGCTCACTGTACCCCTTATTACATTACGTGAGGGGTGTAGTTTCCAAAATGGGGTCACATGTGGGTATTTATTTTTTTTGCATTTATGTCAGAACCGCTGTAAAATCAGCCACCCCTGTGCAAATCACCAATTTAGGCCTCAAATGTACATAGTGCGCTCTCACTCCTGAGCCTCGTTGTGCCCCCGCAGAGCATTTTACGCCAACATATGGGTATTTCCGTACTCAGGAGAAATTGTGTTACAAATTTTGGGGTCTTTTTTTCCTGTTACCTCTTGTGAAAATAAAAAGTAAAGGACAATACCAGCATGTTAGTGTAAATTTTTTAATTTTTTTTACACTAACAGGCTGGTGTAGGCCCCAACTTTTCTTTTTCCTAAGGGGTAAAAGGAGAAAAAGCCCCCCAAAATTTGTAGTGCAATTTCTCCCGAGTACGGAAATACCCCATATGTGGCCCTAAACTGTTTCCTTGAAATACGACAGGGCTCCGAAGTGAGAGAGCTCCATGCACATTTGAGGACTAAATTAGGGATTGCATAGGGGTGGACATTGGGAATCACTGGCGTAGAATACCCCTAACAGGGTGCCTCCAGCTGTTGCTAAACTCCTAGCATGCCTGGACAGTCAGTGGCTGTCCGTAAATGCTGGGAGTTGTTGTTTTGCAACAGCTGGAGGCTCGCAACTACAACTCCCAGCATGCCGAGACAGCTGTTTGCTGTTAGGGCATGCAGGGATTTGCAGTTTTGCAACATCTGGAGGGATACAATTTAGAGATCTCCAAACTGCGGACCTCCAGCTGTTGCAAAACTACAAATCCCAGCATGCCCTGACAGCAAACTGCTGTTTGGGCATGCTAGGAGTTGCAGATTTGCAACATCTGGAGGGCCACAGTTAGAGATCACTGCCAGTGATCTCCAAACTCGGGCCCTCCAGCTGTTGCAAAGCTACAAATCCCTGCATGCCCTAACAGCTGTCTGGGCATGCTGGGAGTTGTAGTTTTGCAACATCTGGAGGGTTACAGATTAGAGACCACTGTTTAGTGGTCTCAAACTGTACCCTCCAGATGTTGCTAGGCAACTTACTGGGTTCCGTCGGATCCCGGGAGCCAGCCGCACGACATCGCCGGACTCCGATCTCCTCCACCGATTGTCGCCCGCAGCCTCGCCGGCGGGGTAAGTGGACGTCGGCGCCGGTCCTCTGTCGGTTCCCTGTTCTGGGTGGGCAGAACGGGGAAACCGAAAGTAAAGCCCCCCGCCCCCGATCTGCTATTGGTGGTCGCGTTTAGACCACCAATAGCAGGGAAAGGAGGGGTGGCACCCCTGCCACCTCATTCCTATGCCTTCAGGGGGATCGTGGGTGTTTTGGACAACCGCGATCCCCGTTATATTCCGGGTCACCATAGACCCGTATGACCCAGAATACGCCGACATGGGGGGGTCTGATGACCCCTCTGGGCATTTGCGCGGGGTGCCTGCTGATAGATATCAGCAGTCACCCCTGTCCGGTCCCCGCCCGGTGCGCGGCAGGGACCGAAATTCCCACGGGCGTACAGGTACGCCCTTGGTCCTTAAGTACCAGGGAGCAAAGGCGTACCTGTATGCCCTTGGTCCTTAACAGGTTAAATCCTTTTTTTTGCTGTACATCGCCTGTAAATGTGGGGACACTGGCAGAAAGGTATACAGATGTATATGACAGTGAGCATGAGGTGTGCCCATTGAGTTTAATAGACCAAGCAGAGTCTACTATTTTTTATGATCAGTTTATTTTCTGAATGTATAATTGTTGTATGTGGAAAGTTGGGTTGCTATATTTGGTCCATTGAACTGAATAGGTACTCTGGAAGCGTAGTGCAGTATACATCAACATTTTAAAGGAATTCCAATGGATACTGGTGATTAACAGCAAAAACAAGAAGTGAATTAGTCAAAAAAATGTCTAAGGCTGTGTACGTGTAATGATCCATTACCAGATCATCCCATCATCAGCAGTTTATTATGGGCAAAAACATAAGATGTCAGATTGCGGGGGGCCCGCTGCTGAGACCCCCGCGATCTCCCTGCAGCACCCAGATTCTATGCGGGTGCTGAATCTCCAGTTTCGAAAACCTCCAGGTTTCCGGGACTGGGGAAGTGACGTCACGCCACGCCCCCTCCATTCATGTCTATGGGAGGGGGCGTGACTGATGTCATGCCCCCTCCCATAGACATGAATGGTGGGGGGCGTGCCATGACGTCACGTCACGTCCCCAGTCCTGGAAACTCATTAACACATTAACACACTTTAATCTAATGTCTACAGCCACCATAAAGTGTTGAATGGGTAGTTGGAGTTTATTCTATATGTCTCAATGTGACCAATCTGGATTAAATATAAAAAATTAAGAAAGTAAAAAAAAAAAACTGCCATGATCCCCTGCTGCTGCTAGTCAGGCTTCTCAGAACGTGATCTCTGTCTCGACACAAGGAAATGCCTGCTCAGCCAATCACTGACCTCTGCAGGAACCCACCAGTGATTGGCTGATTAGCCACTTCAGTGTGTCACCATCCACATCAGGTGAGTATAAGTTTATTTCGCCCAGCCTGGTCACATTTAGACATTAAATGTAGTCCTTCAACAACCCCATTATCAGCTTAACTAAGATCTGACCATGTGATTTGACTTTTCTTATGTGACTTTTTGGCAGTTTGAATAAGTTTCTTTGTGGCATCCAAAAAGTAGGAGTGTCTAGGTGCAGTACCTTATGATGGCCATTATGTTTGAGGAATACACAGTCTGATACAATGCAACTCAATGTCTAGAACCTGCAATAGATGCAGAAGTACAGAAAGATGTTGCAACCCAGACAGACACATTGTACGTCTTCATCTCTGACAAGCAATCATCAATGGCCACTCAGAAGTGACTAGATTTGTTCCCTCCACATTGCACTTTATATCCCTATAAACTCCAGATATACGTATAGACCACTGGGACCAGTCATCCTGTAAAATATTGTTTAACAAGCCCCTTAACAGCATGTATTGACCTTCAAAACACCACAGCAGAACATAGAAATCCAGCAATTCCCCTATGGCCAGCTACAGCACACATCCAATATATAAGGAAACTGTGTAAATACAGCAATCAGACCCATTCACAGCACACATAGGACTCCACAGATGGACAGACTGATGCTTCCCATCACACAACCTTGACAGGACCATAAAGAACCGCAGCTCCCACAAACCATCCTGACAGCTCGGTTTTTGCTCTTGTATATTACAATATGTTTATGCCTGTTTTGCTTTCATTTGCTGCAGTTGTGTAATCATAAAATCCTGCCTGCGCCTCTGGGAAATAAAGACTATGTAAATAGGTTTATTAGGAGGAAAACAAAGCTGAAACGGGCCTGTCGTATGCATGAAGACTAGAAATCAACCACCCATAGACTAGAACACAAGTTATGCAGATACAACGATGTCAGCACATCAGGGTCCCTCTTCTCTCCATATGTAATTTTACTGGCTGAGCTGTGGGTAGGAACATTATTTGCCATCACTGACTTAAGGGATATGGTTTTCACTGGTCTCAGGCTAATAATGGCATTACTGCTCCGTGACTGAAATGTAAGAATCACATATGAACCATACTGCAACATTGGCAAATGTTAAATCTAGCAATTTTACTTAAAGTGGCATTTTCCATCATTGTCATTTACGGCACATCACATAGACACGTGCATACACATAGAACAAGAAGCACGACTAGATAATAGAGATTAATCTATCTAGAAATCACTTACCGAGGTGTTCTGACACTGAATGCTGGTGCTGTTGAAGCGCAAAGCAGTGACTCGCGTCACGCTACCTGGGATGTGGAAGATGCACTCGTAATTGCGCTGTCCGGACTGTGGCTGGGGAAGGTTTTTGGCAGTCAATGTGATTGGCTTCACCACGCCAACTGGAATGTAGATCTGAGTTGAAGGTAGAATCTGAGGGCAGTCCTAGAACAGAGGAGAGATTATATTAACACCTATCCCAGTCCATCTCACCCAGCCTTAAACCTCAGGGTTGAGACATCAGCAGTTCCTGAGCTATAACCTTCCTCTGGTGGTGATAACTACAGCAGCATATATTGAACAGATCCAAGCAAATTATTAAGTACAGTGAAAGCAATGAAGACAATAACATTCAATTCTAAATAGGAATTTACCTAGAATATTGAGCAAATAACCTTGGTTGATTTTTGCTGTACACGGAAAACATACAATGATTATCTGGGACCTACCACACACAGCAAATGTCCAATCCATCATTATTGAAAAAGCAATCTATCGATTCACTAGGAAGGACAATCAAGACCGAGGCATTAAGGTCACTGACCTTAAAGAAGCATTAAACCTAAACTTCACAGCTTATAAAATACACAGTAGCCCTGATACAACCCGAGAAAAAACGCCATCCGTGAAGAGTCACAACATTTTGCAACGTTTGGCCTGTCTGTACCAAGTGCAGACCTTAATAAATTATCTCCTAAATGTTTGAGATAAACACATTGGCTTCATGAGACATACCTCATACATAAGAAAGGATATTATTACAATTAATAGCAAATGTTTATTCAGATCAAGTCAGAGGGAAAAAAAAATCCCAGTCAATCCTTGGTTGCTCCTCCTTGGGCTGTTATGATAACTTGTATTCTTTAGACCTGAGGTTCACAAATGATAATCTACATCTATCCTGAAAAGTGGTCAGCTTTATAGGATGGAACCTTAAAGAATGTTTAAACCAAAAAGCGGAAAGAATAATATTCCTTTATTTGAAAATTAACAAGATTAAAGTACAAACATTTGTGAAAAAAAACTAAAGTTCACAATTCCATTGTAGTGGACATTTTGTTGGCCATGTGTTGCCAACAATACATATCCCATATCCACAAGTATGTAATCACTGATACTTCATACGACCTTGACAATGGGGGTTTAGAGTCTCACATTGGAATTCATGCATTGTCTATGGGAGCAATGTACGGTATTTGGCTATCTTCAGCAGTCCTATTCAAACAAGAGCTTTGGGACCGCTGTCCATGAGGTGTTTTATCAGTTATGAATATGTATTTGGACTTCTAAAGGAGGTTACTTGCACTGGAGAAACTTGGGATAAGGTAGCAAAAAAATGGTTGGGCAAGGATTTAAAAAAGGAAGAATGAAATGAGAATAGATTGCATTCAACTGCATGGCAAATGGAGAGTTTAGGTGCACTTCAGGGTACTTTGATCCCTATTGAACAGACAATTTATAGAACTGTTTAAAGTCTTTCATCAAAAAATCACTGTCGATGTATACTGGTTCTGAACCATAATATTAAGGTCAAAGCTCAAAAAGCAGAATTTGTGGGTTACTTAAATTTCTGAAGCTAGTTAAAAAAGCACTACCTGCAACATTTTATAGGTGCAAAGTACTGGCAAGCTTACTATTCTTGCCAGTACAAGAGGATCCTATACCAAAGAAACTGTTCAGTGCAGGAGAGGTTTACTCTGGGGATTTTCTCATTGACAGTTCCAGACACGGACAGATGTGGCAGCAGAGAGCACTGTGGTCTGTAGCATTAAGTACTGGAAGGCTTAAAGGGGTACTCCGCTGCTCAGCGTTTGGAACAAAATGTTCCGAATGCTTAAAGCCAGCACCGGGATCTCGTGACATCATAGCCCCGCTCCTCATGACGTCATGCCCTGCCCCCTCAATGCAAGTCTATGGGAGGGGGCGTGACGGCTGTCACGCCCCCTCCCATAGACTTGCCTTGAGAGGGCAGAGTGTGACATCATGAGGGCGGGCTATGACGTCATGAGATCCCAGCGCCGGCTCTAAGCATTCGGAACATTTTGTTCCAAACGCTGAGCAGCGGAGTACCCCTTTAAGATTTTTATATAGAATTAATTTACAAATTGGTGAAACTTTCTGGAACCAACTGATTTGCAAATATTTATCAAACCTGTTAACTACATGGTAGGTTTCATAGACAACACTGTTTGACTGATCTTTGTTGCCTTTTTTTGGTGTATGATAACTGATAACCCAATCTCCATTACTTAATGCTGTTTACATAGTCATATGCCATGTTAAATCATTGTATACCTCCAACATCTTGTCACCAGTCATATAAATTAATACAATCTGCCCAGAGTACCCACAAAATTCTTAGTTAATATAGAAGTTTAAGGTGTTTAGGGTTCCAGCATGAGGAGATGCCAACCACTAGATCCCAGGTGGACAGTAGACCCCTAAACAACATGTGTGACAGATGTTCCTGAGTGGTTGTGGGTCCTACTAACAGCTGGGTTTATAAGTGGCATAAATATGAAGTAGTCAATGATTTGGCATCAAATGCACATTTACAAAATAAATAAATAACTTGAAGACTAACTGGTCGGGTTCATTCAGCTGCCTCGGAAACACATGTAATGTGTGGCTCATGTTCCATCCAACATCTAACTAAGAGATGAGAAGTGCTAACCACCGCATACGTAATGTGCCAGGACATCCGTATGGTTCATCCCAGAGTCATTTGTACCATATCCGGCAGATGCCAGCTGTTAGGAGCCTGTAGAGCATGCTGGCAGAAGAGGGGTTATCTATCATTTACACTTCCTTAGACTCATCTTGAGCCTTCTCCTGATCAACGCTCTTGACTTGAGTTTCTTTAAGGTCCTGGCTTTGATCCATCAATACTCATAAGTAGAGATGTCATCAGTATAAACAATCAGCTCAGATAAGAAGGCAACAACACAAATCTGAACGGTGAGCCCACCATTTAAGCCCACAACACCTAGAGACAATTCCTAATGTTCATCCTTTTCTCAGAGGCGGCAATTTAGCAGCTTACAATGTGTTTGATGAAGTAATGATGATGATGGCAGCGCAAGTTAAATGGATGAGCTGCGGTCTCCATAATATTGATTCAGCAAACAAGAAGGATATCCTATGTTCAAGCTAATATCCTAGTAATAACTGCTGCACAATAATAGGATCTGCAATATATACAGCCTAAAAGCCAGTCCTTGCGATACTACTATAATATAACTAGTTCCGCAATGTGCAAGACTATAATCAATATAACAACACCTAATATGAAGAAGAATATAACTATTATAATACTAGCCCTATACTGTATATAAAACTATAGTTACTATAACACAGTTCCTATGAAGACTAGAATTACAGTGATCCCTCAACTTACAATGGCGTCAACATACAATAGTTTCAACATACAATGGTCTTTTCTGGACCATTGTAAGTTGAAACCAGACTCAACATACAATGTACAGACCGTCAAGATCTGTGAAACATGTCAATGGATGGAAGAACTGACCAAGCAGAATGGGCATTCACTGGTAAAACACCTGTATTACTGAAGCGTATGCACTAACTGGTGTCTGGTAGCGCCCCCTACAGTACAGGGAGGTATTGTATGTTCTGTACTCTTTACCTGTGCCAGGGTTAGCTGCTCCTTTGGAAACCAGGTGAGGGAGACTCCATGTTCCTTTTTTTTTTTAGGACATTGCGTGTACTATACAGGACCCCAAAGAAGCTCCTGTCCTCTACATAAACCATTGTTTCCCAAGCAGGGTGCCCCCAGCTGTTGCAAAACTACAACTCCCAGCATGCCCGGACAGCCTTTGGCTGTCCGGGCATGCTGGGAGTTGTAGTTTTGCAACAGCTAGAGGCTCCCTGCTTGAGAAACACTGACAGACAGTGATTTACAGCTCCCAGCAGCTCTTTCTTATTTTTATATATAAGGATTTGCTTTATCTATATTAGTTATCTACATATTTTTCTTTAATTCTAACTTTTTCCTATTTTTGGATGAAATTTTGGTGCCTTTAGAACCAATTACCAGGTTTCCATAGAGTTCTGGTCTCAACATACAATGGTTTCAACATGCAATGGTCGTCCCAGAACCAATTCATATTGTAACTTGAGGGACCACTGTACTACAATACTGCCTCCTATGTCCAAAATAATAACTACTACAATATTTTTCCCTACTACTATAACAGTGACTCCTATGTATACAACTATTACAATACCGTCCCCTATGTATACAACAACTACTATAATAGTGCCCCTATACACAAGAATATAACTAGTATAATACTGCTTTCCATGTACAAAATTATAACTATTGTAAAACTGTGACAATAATTACTATTATACCCATACATTTTATGCGACCATTGCCGCCTTTTAATTTTATACTGTAAAGGGGATATTTCATTTATACCTTGGACTTATTCTCTAATATCTTTAGCTTTTATACCCAAGGCCTTAGTTTATAAAAAAAAAAAAAAGAAGTGTTTGCTGCACATGATATATAGACTTGATGAAACAGCACAATAGCAGCAGAAGGTGATGTGTAAGAGAGAAGAAAAAATATATATAAAAAATTTACTCAGAAATTCCTCTTACTCATAAGACTGGAAAACCAAGTTAGCAAAGCAGTGATCAGGGGAGCAGATGGCTGCAGATTATCATGAACGGGATTCAGCACATTTCTGTGCGTTTCACACTCATCGCGCCTGGCACGAGAGCAAAGCAACGAGGAAAGCTAAAGGAGCAGGACAGACAGAGATCAACCCGGATAATCTGGGACCATCTGGTCACTAGTGTGATGACACAGCTGCACTATTAAATGGGGGTTCATCAGGAGATTTACCTATTAACAACATATAGCAGATGCGTATACCCAGGTATCAACTACTGCCCAATCGTGGGCTATAGAAGCAGTCTCCTACCTGCAGAAACACTATAACTCCCAGCATGCCCTGGCAGCCTGCTGTTACACTAATGCTTGAGTCCATTACAAATATGACAGTGAGTGGTAGAACATGATTGTTACTAATCTAGCATAGGATTGATCTCTCCGCTCATATGTCTGTGTTCAGGGAGCTGACAAGGAAAAACAGAGCTCTTCCCTCTGGGCTTTAGAATCAGCATAAAATCCTGATGCAACTCACAGAGCCTTATTGCATGGTCAACCCAACCGGGACAAGGTCAATTGAGGATCGGCAGCCCCAGAGAGCAGAGCATCACCGGTCTAAGTACAGGGGCAGACTCCACCACAGGAGCAACTAATAACATGTTTTGATGCAGAAAGGCCTAGAGGCAAAGTAACTACAAGATCTGAGGAGGAGGAGGTCCCAGGAGCCGGTTATTTTAGGCGGGGGCTAGGGAAATTGATGCTACCTCTCCTGGATGATGGTAAATATTTGTTTAAAATGAATGCAAGAAGAAAAGAAAAACGTAGGAAAAAAATATTCATTTTTGAATGCTGTTTCAGGGGGACACAGAAAGTATGTAGCAGATCCATATATAACACTAGTGGCGGCACAGTTTAATACAAGGCTAGGCCACATCTTTCTGACTTTATACTACCCATCTCACTTTACCTAATGCTTCCATCTGAAGATAGGGGCAGGGGACCTCTTTTAAAAAATATTTTCGCAGATCATCCTACACATCTACATGCTGTTGTATATTTTGAGGATTACTGTACTTTTAAGGCTCCTAACAAATAGCAGGAAAATCCTCCCGGCACTGAAGGGGTTCAGAACCACTGAGTCGATGCAAGTCTCTAAGATAATGATATTCATGACACATTGGGCAGCCCCTGACTTGCCCCCACAGGTCCTGGACGGCTTCACTCTCGATCAGGCGCAATTCATTTGTCACTTAAGCCTGAGCAGGATGTAGACTTCATTTTGCACAAGCGGGCACATTAATATTCTTTGTGATGGACGGGAACATAAATCCAGCACATTGCAAACCCCAAACAAAGGAAAATGCAATTTTCGAAAGCTGCAAAGTGGCACTGGAGGGACCCTCTCTGGAGGGCTGAGGCGTCACGGGGTGATATTAAGTGTGTGACAAAGCTATTGGATTTATGCTACACTTGCTTGATTAACTTGTGTTAGGTGATAAAGACAAGAGTGTGACTGGAAGGTAAATCATCCACATTAGGACAGGTCAACTAATCATACAGACAAGGGGCACAGCCTGGCATTCCTTTCTGGATTTGTAAGGACCAAGGTCCTAAAAGCCATCATAATGCAGTGAACCTGTGGTTCTCCAGCTTTTGCCTCCCAGCATAGGTCCACTGGGATGGTAACAGGTAGTATTTCTGCCCCAACAAGTTAAAGGGGTACTACAGCATTTAAAAACATAGACATTTCTGATCTGCTGTACTCTTGTATCTCCAGCGCTCGCATAGAGAATGCATGGAGTGCGTGGTGTCCCTATGCTCCAAGCACTGGGGAGATTTGGGCCCCATTCTGGAGATCGCCAGGGGGAGGTTGGATCACCTGAAATCAATCACTTATCCCCAATCCTATTGATAGGGGAAATGCTTTTAGATGCTAGAGTACCCCTTTAAATCAACATTCTGCTACTTTCCAATATACTTATGGGTCTCAATTCCTCACCATTTCAAGATCCTTGCTTGCTGTTCATGAATAGGAACATTCTTACCAAGGTAGAAAATAAAACTAATTTTTCACAGATAAGGATATGTCAATTGTATCTAATCTAAACAGCCAGCAGTTGGGACCAATACATTTTATGTACACTAATACTCTATCAGGACATGAGCTAGATTTGTGCCGCTGATGTGTTTAGGTAAGAATGAATGCAATACCATGTCTGCCACAATACGGCAATATAGTTTAAAAAGACAAGGGAAGAGCTTGCCAGGAATCTGCACCTGCGTCTGTGGAGAGGACTGGTTAAAAGATCGAGCGGCTACCTGGGGACCAGACAGAATCTGCTGACAGAGCACAAGCTGAAGCAGTCACAGCACCTGAGCCGCAGCATCTGTGGCCCTGGCATGGGGAATGAACATGTTACATGCGCGGCTGAAAAGAATTATGTGATCACAGTCGGACGGCTGATTGAGATACAAGAATGGCATCAAGTGCCAGGAGAGGGTATGACAGAATCAGGCAGCCATTTCTTACCTCAAGACAGTCTAGAAAAGCTGAGTGACAACGAAAAGGGCCTTATACTGCTGCCATATAAACTGTCACCCAGGTTTATAGACTCCCAAAAGGTATACAACTTTTTATGTTATGGTTGAAAGTCTGAGCTATGTTTTACAAGGTCATTAAACAGTGTTGTGTCATATCTGGGATCTATGCATTTGCTGGGTAACTATCCTCTAAGTGTGGGGATTCCATCATTCTTGCAAGAGATTATAGTCAGAAAAAAGTATTCTTCATCTTTATGCATAGATAGGAAGACATGGCGATCTGGACTTTAGAAAAGAATGGAGACACCAGACTTTCCGAGAAATAGATAAACAAAAGCAATGGTGCTTATTAACAAAATGGATTCAGCCACATGGTTAAAAGTGATATCCAGCCTTCACAGTCTTTTATCTCAACCATAAAGGTCACTCAGCAACGTTCACGGGTCTGCCGTCCCACATCATCCCGAAAGTATGCATTGGCTATGCAAAACAGGAAACACCTGGAGGGCAGCACATCCAGCCACATGCAGCGCTCAGACGTGTCCCCAGGAATTCATTTTATAAGACACGTGTGCCGTTCACTAAAATATCCGACAGCACATGAAGGGGAATGAGAGTTCTTTCCATGATGTAGAGAGAACAAGGGCAGATACAGAAGTATTCAGAGCAGGCACCAGCATCACGTATAGGCACGTGTGTCCCTGGTACTAGAAAAGGCTGTTATTTACTAATCTATGTTCAACACTACTACCTCTTTACTACTACTACCTCTTTACTACTACTACCTCTTTACATCCAGAGGCTAAATACTTATGGGAGCTGAGGCTTTGTTACAGTTTTATTCACCTCAAGGTAATTCTTTGAACACCATCTGCATTGCTATATTGTAGTAAACTATCTGGAAAGTACCGTAAAGATATTAGATATTTACTGTATTTATAATGGAAAAGATGGCAAATTCTCAGATGTATTATTTGTGTACTTGTTTCTGTAACTGTCCGATTCCTCTGAACAGAATTCCATGTGTTTACCACTGAAACGACCTCATTCACATACATGTAACCAATTTGCAACAAAACTGGCCAATCCACCTCATTCACTGACAGCATGTAGAGATCTTGAACAAGGTGCAGAAATAAAACAAAGTACATTAAAAAGTTTCATTATACAAGGATTGTGTTCTATTTACATAAACGTGGGAGACCACTTTAAAATGTGAAGCAGAATACATAGAGGTCTTCCGCTGAGCCCGGTATTTCAAGGAAAAGGTTAAGTTTCTGGCCAGAAGTGCCTGTGGCTTGTGCTCTGGCTTCCTGGGCAGGCTCCTGAACATGGACTTGGCAGGACTGTTAAACAAAGTGTTTCCGTGATTCAGTTTACAACAGGGGAGTTTGTTATGGTTTCTATGTAACAGGAGCGGCCGCCAGTACACATGTAACTTCTTCCGGGCCTGGAATATCCCTCCACTATATATTTATATTATATTATATTATATATATATATATATATATATATATATATATATATATATATATACACACACACACACACACACACACACACACACACACAATGTGACAGTGGAAAGCTAGGCAATATAAGAAATTAAAGGGGTATTCCGGGCAAAAAAATTTATCCCCTATCACAAGGATAGGGGATAAGGTTTCTGATCGCGGGGGGCCTGCTGCTGAGACCCCCCGTGATCTCCCTGTAGCACCCGCATTCTATGTGGGGACTGCGTCTCTAGTTTCGGAAACCTCCGGATTTCTGGGACTGGGGAAGTGACGCCACGCCACGCCTCCGCCATTCATGTCTATGGGAGGGGGCGTGACATCATGTCCCCAGTCCTGGAAACTGGAGATTCAGCACCCGCATTCTACAAACTGGAGATTCAGCACCCGCATTCTCAGCAGCAGGCCCCCCCCCCCCCCGCGATCAGACACCTTATCCTTTGGATAGGGGATTAAATAATTTTGCCAGGAATACCCCATTAAGGGGTAGCTTGAAGTCCCTAGCAAACCATACCCGCTAAGGCAACTTTGGTAAGACAGCACAGGTTTCAGTTTGCCCCATGTCAGTCGAAGTGCTGAAGGCCATCACTGGGCTTACAAAAAAGGTTACCAGTCTGCTGGAGTCTGTCTGGAGTTTTGAGGTCAGCAGCCTCTATGGGATAGAAATCTTGATGCATATTGTTTGGTGCTGGGAGTAGTAGTTTTGAAACCTCTGGAGGTCCTCAGGTTGAAGACCACTGCGGCATTCGTCATCATCCAGATCCCCCACCCGTCCTTTATTTTTCTACTCACCTCCCCTCAGTGGGAAGGAAGCATGAGCTGGTCCGGGCCATCTATGCTGCAGGGACCGTTCGGTGGGGAGGGTTAGTCGTACCGGGCTGTCCATTTTCACCGGGAGGCCCTCATCTCTGCTCCGGGCCCAGACTAGTGACGTTGCCTTGACGACAACGCGCAGGGTCGCCACACTGCTGCATACGGACGTCCCTGTGCATCGTCGTCAAGGAAACGTCCTTCCCACCGAGGGGAGGTGAGTAGAAAACTAAAGGGGGGTCTGGATGATGATGAAGGCCGCAGTGGTCTTCAACTTGCGGACCTCCAGATGTTTCAAAACTACTACTCCCAGCATGCTGGGAGTTGTAGCTTTGCAACATCTGGAGGTCCGAAGGTTGAAGACCACTGAGGGATTGACAGGGGGTGATGAAGAAGGGGGGGATGATGACAGGGTGATGATGAAGGGGGGGGGGGGGTGATATATTTCCCACCCTAGGCTTATAGTCGAGTCAATAACTTTTCCTGGGTTTTTGGGGTGAAATTAGGGGCCTCGGCTTATATTCTAGTATACACGGTATTTTGTCCTGTAAAATGACGGATTGGAGAACATAAGCCCGATGGGCCTCACAATATACAATATCCGTTTCTGCACCTCTGTCATTTTCATTGTCCTGCTCCACTGATTGCACAAAACTAAAAAAAATTAACAATGCAGTTGTGAACATAGCCATAGACTTAGGTGGTTCAGCAGTACAAAAAGGGTATTTCTTGAGAAACAATGCCAACTATTGACCTGAGGCAGTATTTGGTATAGCAGTTGAGAATATGCACTTGAATGTGCTTGCTTTCCAGTACCCATACTGGTATGAGGATTCCTATAATGGTTATGCTGAGTTTTTAAAATTCACGGGTTTACAGTTATCTTTCTCTTCTGCAAGTGGTGCAGATCAACACCAATACTTGTTACAAATGGAGAACAGATGGAAGCGCCATAAATGTGTTAGATATCCTTGGTTTGAACACCAAATATGATCTATCCTCTTTTTTGTAAACAATAATTTTGGTCCAGGTGCATAAACATACTATGTAAATACACTTTGTTTTCTTTTTTTTTTGTAGTACTTAAATGTTAATTATTTTAATATTTACTCATTTCCAATGGTTTGTATCTCCCATGTGTGTATCTCCCATGTGACCCTGATAATGCATCTGATGATGTGAAACAGACGTAGGTCTCAATTTTATTGTGTTCTCTCTTGGTGTTTGTAACTTGCTATAAAGCAAAAATAAAGTTACAAAAGAAAATCTGGATGATTGGATGTGACCTGATATTCGGCACTGAGCACCAACAATCAGATATATTTCTGCCTGAAATATGGAAGACACTAATTTTTTCTCTATGAGGAATATTGTGCACAGCATATGGACAAAAGTGGTGCTATTGCCACAGAAAAAACAGGCAGAATTTATGTTGAAGCAGTAGAAGAGACGAGCACCACCAAAAACACTCAAATGAACCTGGGATGTCACTCAAGCAGAAGCACATGCACTTGGCTGTTCCTCAGACAAGCTAGGTCCGTGGTGCATGTCCGTAGCCAAGGTAAGTACTTGATAATGCAGAAACGAGATAAGACGGCACTCACGGTTTCATGCAGTGGTTCTTTATTTGAGGAGCAGGTAAAGCGGGACAGCAACACGCTGGAGCCTTCCACAGGGTAGAGCAACACGCTGGAGCGTTCCACAGGGTAGAGCAACACGCTGGAGTGTGCCACAGGGTAGAGCAACACGCTGGAGCGTGCCACAGGGTAGAGCAACACGCTGGAGCGTTCCACAGGGTAGAGCAACACGCTGGAGCGTTCCACAGGGTAGAGCAACACGCTGGAGCGTGCCACAGGGTAGAGCAACACAGTGTTTTGCCGGTGGCTTCTTCCGGCTCTTAGAGCCAGAAGAAGCCACCAGCGAAACACCGTGTTGCTCTACCCTGTGGAATGCTCCAGCGTGTTGCTGTCCCGCTGTACCTGCTCCTCAAATAAAGAACCACTGCATGAAATCATGAGTGCCGTCAAATCTTGTTTCTGAATTATCAAAGACTTTATGATGTGGTTTTAAAAGTTTTCATGCTATAAGGAGTCTCTCAGGTAATGGACATGTATCAGTGCAATGTATACTATAAGTTATTATACCGGAAAGGTCAATGTCATTGGTCCTTTGGTGACCTCTCCGCAGTCAGTGTGTTCTTTAATAGCATCCCTTTTGACCTCTAGAGATGTTGGATAAATCCTCCATTTGCTCTGACATGAAAAATGGATATGTACCACATCATCTCAAGAATTACCTCCAAGTCAGTCGCAGCACAAAAGATGGTTTAAAAGATGCTTCATGGAAATAGAGCTGGAATGGAAAGGCGGAGACCAATCAGAAGGTGAGAACATCTCACAATTACTCAGATCTATGCAAATCCCACCGTGTTTTACTGTCTGTCAAGAGTCTCAATAAATACACTCCAGACAGCCAGAGCGCTCGGCAGACTGACGGGATGAATGCTGCGGACGCTGCCTACTCTGTCATTTTGGAGGATGTGTGTCGCTCAAGTCTTCATTGGCATTCCGGGGATAGATGGAAACAAATACGAGCTGCGGCTTTACAATTAAATGGCATCTTTAGTCCAGGAGACTGATCTGAAGTCCATCTAAAGAGAATTCAATGTGTACAAGAACACAGCTCAGAGATCTTCAGAGCTGACACCTACTGCTGATATACATTGGTTTCATAGCCTACATTACTCATGATGACCACAGCTTAAAGGGTACGTATTAAATGTAAACAATTTAGTCATTTATATTCCACTTAGCTATGGTTTTTATACCAAGACTCTCAACAAGAAAGGAATGGTGGGAAATTCTGCAGGATTGTGAATGAAGTTTTTGAATAATACAAGTGGTAGCTCGAGATCGGTACTTAAATAAATAAATTAATTAACTAATGTACACAGTGATTCCACCTGCAGAACAGTGAGTGCAGCTCTGCAGTATAAATAATAATGTAACTTCAGTACAAGATAGTTAATGTTCTTTATCAACAAAGTTAAGGTAATTTACATATAATTCTATAAGTAAACTCTGTTCAATGTTCGATAAAGAACTATAACACATTGGCTGCAACATGCAAACAATGTCTTAAAGGTAATCTGTCAGCTGTATATGCTGCAGACAACGGACGTTAAATAGCTGATAGGGCATGAAAGCAAATTGTTCCTTTCCTGGAGCTAATAGTGTTAGCCAAAATCTCCTTTCCATTTTTTCAGCCAAGTTAAAAGAAAGTAGAGTCGAGCTGCTCAAGTGCCATAGCCTGGCATGCCTCCAAGCCTATAACCAAGGTGGTGCTGGGAGGTAAGGGAGAGCAAGTGTGTCAGGCTGTGGCACTTGAGCAGCTCTGTTCGGCCTTCTTGACACTTGGCTAAAAAACTAAATGGTGATTTTTTTAATTTGTCAACCACCATTATTCTCCAAGAAATATACAGTCTGATTTTATACCCTAACAGCTATCAAAACGTGTCTGCAGTGCATACAGGGGAAAGATTGCCTTTAATGGAAAGAATAAGAGGTGTGACACACTATAGTGAGCTCTTCATATCTGTGAATTGTACAAAATTAAGCGAGATGTTCATCTAAACTAATATGTACTCACTGACAGCAAGCAGAGAAGGTGAAAGGAATTAACATAGTGAGTATATTTTAAACATTTATAACTTTTTTTTAAAGAAACTTTATCTTCTTAAGAAACCTTCTTGGAAGAAACAGGTTCCGTAAGGGAGGAGCAGCATGGGGTAAGCAGAGGTGAGGAATAATCAGCAATCGACAAGAGACAAAGAATAGATAATATCTCTGTATTAAGTACCTTCACTTAATATAACTTCTCAGTCACCTTCCACTGAACTCAGCCTCAATTCACAAGCAACCTTCACTCGCTGCAGTCGGGGCCAGTCATCTAATCCACCGAGATCAGACTTTTTATTAAACGATAATTCATTTTTAATTGCAGGCACCACAGAAGGCCGCGGAGTCAGAAAGACAGAAGTCGAGCGCTCACCTTCTTCCCCGGCCTACGCTTCTACCTCCTGCTCTCTGCACTGGGGAGATGATGTCTGCAGAAGAACGGTGGGCCGTGTAATTAAGATGAAAGCTCTGACGTGCGGCTTCATTTGTTTATCGGCATCACATGCTGGCGGCCTTATTACGCTAAACTCCCAACATCCAGTCATATTCAGATGCTGAACCAGCATCAGGACCTAGCATGAATGATTGTGCTTTAAAATCACTTAGGCTGGGGCTGCTGGGATACTACAGTGGGGCTGCACAGTGAAAAAACACAAATGGTTGATGATGTTAGACTAGGACTATATGGAGACTTGTGGCTGTCCGACATAATATCACAATGTTGATCTACTAAAACCATAATTTAGCAGCAATATAGGATTTCTGCAGTCTGGCATGTCACAGTAACTTAGTCCCGATGCAGCAGTGCAACATTGTGACCTTATGCTGCATGGCCACATACCTCAATCGTAGTCCTATCCTTATTCCCTAGGCCAGGAGTTCACACAGTTCTGCTGGTAGTGACAATGGCCGAACTGGTATGATCAGTGGTCACCAAAAATGGTGAAACTAAAACAGGTACTCTAAGCAGCTGTTAACAAAACAGTATACTATATAGTATATTTCTGTGTTGTATTGTGAAAAAGGATTCACAGAAGTGGAATGGTTAGCTCGCATTAAAACTTAACTTTTAATGTAATAAGAAATAAGATAAATTGTCCTCAAAATGATAATATTGAAACTATAAACAGATATAGGTGCAAAGGAAAAGAGAGCTCTGATAAATGGATAAGAGCTCAAATACCCTCACCCATCAACAACGTGTATCCTACAAAACACAGCCTGTGTAACAAACAACAAGGACGTATCAATCCCGACGCATTTCCCTCCCCTCCAAAGCTGCTGATGTGGAGAAATATGGGGTTCCTCAGGGGATATAGGAGAAAATAATATAAACAGATACAGCTGGTAAATAGTGGCTGCCAGCTAACAAAATTAGATGTACGGTCCAATAAGGACCACTTGCTCAGACCCAATGGTAAGTCCTTCACATGGATCAGTAGCAGGGTAGCCTGTGCCTGTAGATGATGGCTGGACACAGAATAGCACAGCAGCCAATTGTGAAAAAAGGCCAACATATGCCCCAGTATGGATAAATAAATAAACATTTCTTGACAAGATGCCCAATTGCACCCGATCCTATCTGTAGCATTCAGAGTGGTTGGAGGGAACATACAACTAGCCGGGAGTAAATGGGGTCAGAATCCAGAACCGATAGAGTCCATGCACGATGGCGCCACCGCAGCCCGCCCTTCACTGCAGAGGATCAGACATGAATGCACTTTCCTTTCAGACTTCATCTAATCTACAGCTTGCTGAATCCTTTATTACCAACACATTTGGTCATCTGCGGACGCTGGAAGAGGCTGTCAGGGAGACGCGAGGAATAATGGCAGAGAATACAACCAGGAAATATTTCCTTGGATTGGCTTTGGACACATCATTAATCATTGCTGAATTGCAGCTTCTTTTCCCAGCAGTTCAGAAGGCCCCTTGCATGCACTGCATAGATAACATTTAGTCTTCTGCCGGCAGGCTGGATAAAAAGAGATGGCCTTAACCCTGTCAATGCTAGATTTGGCACTCAAAGTGTTAAAGTGGACCCATTGCTACAGCTGGTCACAACCCATACTTCACATCAGACAATTATGCCACCGGGAACTTATAAATGGAAGCTTCATGCACAAGGACAGGAATTAGCCTGCAGACGTCTGCTATAGGTCAATGAGGGGTTTAGGGGAGAATAAAATGCTAATCGTATATGTGTAAGAGGGTGTTTCACATATTTTAGACATATCTTAGACCAGTGTATCCCAACTAGGGTGCCTCCAGCTGTTGCAAAACTACAACTCCCAGCATGCCCGGACAGCCTTTGGCTGTCCGGGCATGCTGGGAGTTGTAGTTTTGTAACAGCTGGAAGCACCCTGGCTGGGAAACACTGTCATATACTGATGTCTTAGGCTGGAAACTAGTATTACCTATGTTTAAACCCATCTTCAAGGAGACGCTAGCTACTTGCTACATCTCAGCTCTTATCTACATTTCCGACCTTTTTATTTTTTTTAAAAAGAAAATTAGAAAAAACAAGCTATAAACTGTCCAAATATCAAACATGTCCCAGCAAAGTGACAGGATAAGAAGAGACCCTCTTACTGTGAGTGACTGCAGGGTGACAGTGACAGAAGAGCTGTTGGGTGACAGAAGAGTTAGCGTCATGAGCAGTGAGATGGCTGACAATGGTAGCTCTCAAAATTTAAGGTGATCTCCTAGCTAATTGGTCTCCAAACTGCGGCCCTTCAGATGTTGCAAAACCACAACTCCCAGCATGAGTTGTAGGTTTGCAACATCTGGAGGGCCACAGTGACTGACCTAGATATAGAAGGCCGTAGAACAAAAAGCTGAGCAGGGAAAGACTGCTCACAATAACTACACAGAAGGGGTTAAAGGGGTACTCCGGTTGAAAACTGGTGGCAGAAAGTTAAACATATTTGTAAATTACTTAATCCTTCCAGTACTTATTAGCTGCTGAATACTACAGAGGAAATTATTTTCTTTTTGTAACACTGAGCTCTCTGCTGACATCTCTGTCCGTTTTAATAACTGTCCAGAGTAGGAGAAAATCCCCATAGGAAACATATGCTGCTCTGGACAGTTTCTGGTCAAATAGTGCTGCATTCTGGATTTGCTGGATCTTGGGTAATGGGAAATATTGGACATTACATGGAGTGGACACCTATTCTCCATAAGATGCTGTATACATTTCATGAGTTATAATAAGGTAAAGGGGTACTCCCCTGGAAAACATTTTTTTTTTTAAATCAACTGGTGCCAGAGAGTTAAACAGATTTGTAAATGACTTATATTTAAAAATATCAATCCTTCTGGTACTTATCAGCTGCTGTATGCTAAAGAGGAAGTTCTTTTCTTTTTGAATTTCCTTTCTGTCTGACCACAGTGCTCTCTCTGCTTACACCTCTGTCCATGCCAGGAACTGTCCAGAGTAGGAGCAAATCCCCATAGCAAACCACATAGCATTGTGGTCAGACTGAAAAGAAAAGAACTTCCTGTGGAGCAAACATCAGCTGATAAGTACTGGAAGGATTAATATATTTTTTTAACAGAAGTAATTTACAAATTTGTTTAACTTTCTGCCACCAGTTTATATATATATGTATGTATGTATATATATATATATATATATATATATATATATATATATAAAGTTTTCCAGCAGAAAACCCCTTTAAGAACCACAGTTTTATCAACACAGACATACTGAACAGATCTGCATATCAGTCATGCTGGCCAATGTATTTATGTGCCTAGGATCAGCTCTTAATAATGGGAATACTGTAACACGTACATGTAGATGAGAGGTTAACAACCCCCTTTTAGCTGCATCTCCCTAGGAAAGGTTAAAAACGCATATAGTGAGCAAGGACAGCTGTGTGCCCCTTCTCACTATCCTTTCCTCGTAGCTGTCAGTCACCATATATGTAACCTACAACCCCGGGAAACAGCTGACCTATATATTCTGCAGACGAAGAATAGCAGCAATGAGGGATACAGACTTCACAACAGGGAGGGAGCATAGGGGGACATTGAGAAGGTCACAGGAGCCTAAAACGTATTCATACTATTTCAATATTCCCCCTCCGTTAAATAAGGTCCAGCTGACACTATCCGGGGGGGGGGGGCTTGGCTCGGGGGTCTTTGCAAACATGGAATTTATACAACTGTGCATCACTTCACAACAGCTTAGATCCTAATGGCTAAGAGGTGAGAAGCATACAACCGTGAATCAGTGTCATACATCTTGCGGTGAACACAATCCGTTAATAATACGTCATGAAGACAATAACTTACAGTGCAAAAATACAGTAACAAAATCCAATCATTTATAAAAATAAAGTAAACAGTGTATACATTGCAGTATACTAAAACATGGCACACATACGAAATCAGTGCTAAAAGCAGAACTTACTAAATATATACCCAGGTGTTAAAGGGGTATTCCAGGCCAAAACTTTTTTTTATATATATCAACTCGCTCCGGAAAGTTAAACAGATTTGTAAATGACTTCTATTAAAAAATCTTAATCCTTCCAATAGTTATTAGCTTCTGAAGCTGAGTTGTTGTTTTCTGTCTAACTGCTCTCTGATGACTCACGTCCCAACATCATTGAGCAGTTAGACAGAAAACTTCAGAAGCTAATAACTATTGGAAGGTTTAAGATTTTTTAATAGAAGTAATTTACAAATCTGTTTAACTTTCCGGAGCCAATTGATATATATATATATACAAAAAAAGGTTTTGCCTGGAATACCCCTTTAAGGCAATGTTTCCCAACCAGGGTGCCTCCAGCTGTTGCAAAATTACAGCTCCCAGCATGCCCGGACAGCCGACGGCTGTCCGGGCATGCTAGGAGTTGTAGTTTTGCAACAGCTGGAGGCACCCTGGTTGGGAAACACTGTGTTAAGATATTAAATTATGCTTTAAAGGGTTACTCCCCTACAAAACATTTTTTTTTTAAATCAACTGGTGCCAGAAAGTTAAACAGATTTGTAAATTACTTCAATTTAAAAATCTTAATCCTTTCAGTACTTATCAGTTGTTGTATGCTCCCGAGGAAGTTATTTTCTTTTTGAATTTCCTTTCTGTCTGACCACAGTGCTCTCTACTGACACCTCTGTCCATTTTAGTAACTCTCCGGAGCAGGATAGGTTTGCTATGGGGATTTGCTCCTGCTCTGGACAGTTCCTGACATGGACAGAGGTGTCAGCAGAGAGCACTGTGGTCAGACAGAAAAGAAATTCAAAAAGAAAATAACTTCCTCTGGAACATACAGCAGCAGATAAGCACTGGAAGGGTTAAGATTTTTTTTTTTTTTTATAGAAGTCATTTACAAATCTGTTTAACTTTATGGCACCAGTTGATTTGAAAAAAAAAATGTTTTCCAGTGGAGTACCCCTTTAAGCATAGATTCCATGTGTATACCATTTGTTGTTGTTATACTGCAATGTATGCACGGTTTACTATATTTTTTTATATAAGATTTTTGGCTCTGTAACTTTTATTGTAACTTATTGTCGCTGCACTTATTTCTACTACATTTTCTGGTTGTGCCGCTTCTATTTGATATAGCTAGATAGACATATCGATAAATGGGAGATAAAGGGACATTTATCAATGTTTGCTTATGTATTCTCTTTTTTTTTAGTACTTTTTTCCTTACTTTTTTTGCTTATGTGTGACTTATTTATCAACTGGTCTCAGCCTGTTGATCATTTTCTTTCACGTAAGCAATTTTTCCTTTTTTACTTTGGTAGTAGCTTTTTCTGCTCCATGTTTGAGCTGGAGTAAATTTAGTAAATTTTTTACCCTGTTGCGACTTTTTTTTGCGCAGTTGCGACTGTCGCAGTTAATAAATACCTGACTACCCGTAGTCCATTTTAAAATTATTACTACGTAGTTAATTTTTGGAAAACTTGCTTTTCTCGCTTTCCAGTCAAAATGTTGCACGAAAAATCGCGTAGTCGCAGTTGCGACAATTTTGCAACAATTATAATAAAGAAAACCTGACTAAACCCGTTGATAAATGTCCATAATAGAGATTAATACATATAGAACTAGATAGATAAATGGGATAAATACATTTAAAACAGATCAATCTGATAGGGTTTCGTCCCTGACGGCTTAGTAGGCATAGGGGTATGATGAGGATATATACCCTTTGTGAGTCAGGACAATGCAGCCTATTATAACGATAGCACTGACAGGTATTGTAAGGGTGCAGGGTGTTTATAAGCGATCCTGACATTGATCTCATGGTATACTGTACTGTACTGAGTGCAGTGATGACAGAGATGGATTTTCTTTCTTACCTCTGACATGTTCACTCTGCCTTCAAGGAAGGAGCAGTCTGCAGCATTGTGGGTGCACACATGCCGATACTTGCACCAGTGGCACGGGTAGGATCCATTCACACAGGAAAGGCAGCTAGGAAAAGGGGGAAAACAATGAAATACAGTGAGTTTGTCTGAAGAACTTCACCCAATGATCCCTCATAGGTTTCACTTGACACTATGGGTACGAAGCAAAGTGAGGTTCTGGAAAAACACAAGTGCTGGGGTATTTAACCGGACATTTTAACCAGGAATGATAGGAGTAGTAGTATTACAAGGTTAGGCAGCAATATAATACTTTGTCATTACATAATTAAGCTGACTTGTTAATCAGGACTCCAAAAAAGCTGGGTCATTCCAATCTCTGGTACAGGAAATCTGTTATCTCTGCACACATCTTATACTCGGTCAGTGATTCCCAACCAGTGTGCCTCCAGCTGTTGCAAAACTACAACACCCAGCATGCCCGGACAGCCAAAGGCTGTCCGGGCATGCTGGGAGTTGTAGTTTTGCACAGGGGTCAAGTCCTGAGAAAAAAAAAAAAAGTGTGGGAACTACAACTCACCCAAGATTTCCACTCAAGGGCTGCTCCTGCAGGACTCCTGCTAATGGGAACGGTGTTCCTGCTGTGGAAAAAGTGCAGGAACTCAGTTCCCACCCGTTCCTGCAGTACTTGAGCCCTGGTTTTGCACCAGCTGGAGGCATACTGATTGGGAAACACTGTTGTATGTTATAACAACCATTTTAGCAGCTGTATTGATGCTCACCCAGCTTTCCAAAAAACCACTGACAAGAATCCAGATGATAGCCCACTGTGTTTGTAACTCTGCTTTCCTGGGATCCAGAACTGTAAACCTGCATAGCACCAATTAAGTATTCCTTGCTTCTAGTTTAGCATATATACCACTCAGTCAATGACACCGATGCAGAGAGGCGATGTTTGCTGCTGCACTCAGCGGCGACATGAGGAGGATTGATCCGCTTGTAGGATACCAGTCAATGAGATGGCAAAATCCAATTACGATGACAGCCATGTTCCCCTCCCTCGCTCATCTCAGCCTATGCAACGTAATGGGAAGCCCTGCAAACACCGCAGACACAGTCGGTGCCATCTACCGCTTATTAAACGGTGCGGCTGTTTTCCTTAAGTTCCCTAAACTCGCCAGCGCAACGTCTGTTCCGGTATTTGAATATGTAGATGTCATTAGTCATTTTAATAGAAGCGGATATAATTTTATTTACACTGGAGACTCCTTAAATGAACGGCCTTGACATTTGGTAAATGCGTTCGTTTAACGAATATGTTGTAGCTATTAGGCAAAGTAAATGGAGAGTTAATAAGGAGATGCATTTAGAGCCGGGATATTTCCACCGCACAGCGTAATCTATGGATGCTCAGCGAAGCCGACACACGAGAGGGGAGGCCGCAAAGCTTCCACTGAGAAACCCTACAAAGAAAACTGCAGAATAAGCGGTAAACAGCAGATCTGCTGCAACGCCAAACTAATAAACAATTAAAACACTAAAATAAATAGAGCAACTATGCAACAACTGGCTATACTGAGCACAAATCTCACAGGTTACCGTAATAGTCGAATGTGGCGGTATTTCATTCTCTAATCTGGAACAGGTTATTATGGCTGAACAAAGCATGCTAAATTTAGAAACAGCTGAGCTGGTGTACCCAAGCCTGTCGTGTGATACTGTGTGTTAAGCTTGTGTATCTAAGCCTCCCATATGTGATACTGTCTCCTGACTCAGTATATCTATTCCTATAATGTGTGATACTGTCTGCTTCCAAGCCTAACATGTTCGATACCATCTACAGATTCAGTGCACATAAGCCTACTAGGGAAAGGACACAGGCTGCAGAAATGCTATGGACATTGGAAAATGGTGGAAAATCTGCACAATTTCCACACCTATTCATGTGGCTGATAAAGGGTGTATTCACACGTACAGTTTCCTGTGCATATTTGATGGTACAGGATTTGAAAATGCAGATTTTATGCTGCGGAGTTCAATGTAAGCTGAAAGACTGAACACAGCTTCAAATCCTGCACATTAAATATGCACAGGATACTGTACGAGTGAAGACGCCCCAAGGGTCTATTCACACGTACAGTATTCTGCGCAGATTTAATGCGCAGATTTGATGCGCCGGATTTGAAGCTTTATTCAGTCATTTAGTTTACACTGAAACCTGGAGCAGAAAATTCTGTGCATCAAATCTGCGCAGAATACTGTACGTGTGAATAGACCATAAGGGTATGTTCACACATACAAGATCTGCTGCATATTTTGTGCATCTGACTTTGCTACCCATTAACTTCAATGGGTAGCAACATCGGCTGCAGAAAATATGCAGCAGATCCTGGCCGGCTTCTTACATGACCAGTGGGCTCAGCCTACCACTGGCCGGGGCGGGACATCGCTGCGACCGGTGATAGGCTGATGGCTGTCCAACGTTCCAGTCCCCAGCGTAAGGCCAACGTAGGCAAGTTAAAATGTATTTTCTGTATCTTTTGCAGCCCGGGCATAGGTATACAGCGTACAGCAGTGGTCTCC
The DNA here is from genome assembly GCF_029499605.1 of Hyla sarda. Taxonomy (NCBI): domain Eukaryota; kingdom Metazoa; phylum Chordata; class Amphibia; order Anura; family Hylidae; genus Hyla; species Hyla sarda. The sequence goes on along the minus strand of NC_079194.1, from coordinate 121,529,441 downwards.
AACCTGCGGACCTCCAGCTGTTGCAAAACTACAACTCCCAGCATGCCCGGACAGCCGTTGGCTGTCCGGGCATGCTGGGAGTTGTAGTTTTGCAACAACTGGAGGTCCGCAGGTTGGAGACCACTGGCGTACAGTGAGTTCCAGCACCAGCGGCCCCCAACAAAGAGGAGGAGGGCAGTGCTTGAAGGTGACATATGCGAGTAGTACCCCGCTGGGCTGATCATTAATTGGGGGGGGAGCAGAACAGTGCTGGCGGGTCACATGATTTGTGGGTGGAAGCCGAACACCGCGCGCCGGTCACATGATTGGGGTGAGGGGGGGGTTGAAACTACCGTTATATACCGTCGAACCGCCGTAAATTAAAAAAAATACCATGATACACATATTTAGTCATCCCGCCCAGCCCTATGTGAACGTGCTCGAAGGGTGTATTCACACGTACAGTATCCTGCGCAGATTAGGGCGTGTTTCGAGTGGAGTGCCACTCTTTATTACAGATAAACATGTTCAAATGTCTGTTCACGTTGTTTTACATTGAATCTTCAATAAAGCTGGAATTTTATTCAAGTGCTGGTCAACCTTATATTGCTTTGTGCATTGGAATCCGTACAGATCCGTGCAATGAATCCACCGGGGAGGTGAGCTGATCTGCTCTCTGCTTCAAACACGCACAGAATACTGTATGTGTGAATACACCCTTAGGATTATTATGCTTTAATTCTCAAGCTGCAGATGTATTGAAGTCAATGGGGAAAATCTGCATGATATCCACAGCACAGGCTATTTTCTGCCCAGGTTTATTTAATTTATTTTTTTGCAGCCTGGGGTTGTGATTTTCAATATCTGATCCAATCTACTGCTATTCTAAACATTACAGATTTAGGCACAGAATTTTCTGCAGAAAATCTAAAGCAAAACCACCACATGCTGAGCCTGTGCATGTAAGCCTGCCACCTATGTTACAATCATATGAGTTTGTGTATCCAAACCTATGGTGTGTGATACTGTCTTGCTGTACTATCTGCTGAGCCAGTATATCAGCCTATCACGTGCAAAACACATTCAGCTTGCATTGGTGTCCTCCATACCTCTTTTGGTCACATCACACACTGCCTTAAGGATATGCACAGTTTTTTCTTCAACCTTTCTCTCCAGCTGTTGTAAAACTACAACTCCCAGCATGCCCAGGCAGCCACGGCTGTAAGCAGGATTGCATCATACAGCTTTGCAGCAATTGCTGGCAGCCAATCCCAGCACATGGGCTGTACAGACTTGCAGGCTTCTGGTTAACAAGTGGTTAAGTGCTATTTGTAAATACTGCTCTTTAATAAAGCACATTCTTGGCATCAATTACCATGCATGGCTGCTAACAATAAGAAGCAATTAGCCCCAGAACCCAAGTTCATATTCATTTGTCTACCAGGTAATGGAGTATTTCACCCGTGCGCAAGACCCAAAACACGTCCGGGAGTGCAGACGAAGAAGCGCAATCTTATTGGTCCACTGAATGTCAGTGAGGCAGGGCCATGTGCCTACAGAATCCTGAACGCACATTGGGGTAAATGCTGTTTTCTTTTTACGCTTTAGCTGATCTATAGCATAGAGATTCTAATACACTGCAAACTATAGCACTGCCTAAACTAGGGAGCATTGCCATTCAGGGCTTTGGGACAGCTGGGTGGGAGCCCTGCAGGGAACTGCACTTGTAACCAAATTGGTTGTCACACAATACACTGCATACTATAGCACTACCTAAACTAGTGAGGTTTGCAATTCAGGGCTTTTGGACAGCTGGGTGGGAGCACTGAAGGAAGCTGCAATTGTAACCAAACTGGTTGTCACCCAATACACTGCCAACTATAGCACTGCCTTAACTAGGGAGCTTTGCTATTCAGGGCTTTGGGACAGCTGGGTGGAAGCCCTGCTGGGAGCTGCACTTGTAACCAAACTGGTTGTCACCCAATACACTGCCAAGTATAGAACTGCCTAAACTAGGGAGCTTTGCTATTCAGGGCTTTGGGACAGCTGGGTGGGAGCCCTGCAGGGATATGCACTTGTAATCAAATTGGTTGTCACCCAATTTTTCTAAAAAACAGAATTAATAAAATACTATCCTGCGAAAAAATTCTAAATATATTATTCTAAATATGCTGTAGCACTGTCTTCTAATAAAAAATAAAAAAAAAAAAAACTTTTGAGATTTTTAAATATCAAAAAAGCCTGTGTAGATATCATTTTGTCACCCAAGGTGCTCACAAAACCCTCTCCGGTTCAGCCTAAAATTCTATTATCATGGCTTTAAAAAAATAAAAAAAATATTAAAAGGGACATGCCTTTTAAAAAAATCTAACAATATCTGCAGCCCTGAAGGGCCCCAAAGAGCAGACACATTCAGCTATATAGAGAAGCAAGTGAAAGCACTAGTACATAGAATACCATGTGTGCTCCACCCCTCTCACCAATCAAAAGAGGCACCAAGTATCACATGACTGTACAGCCTTCATGAGGTTGAGCTCACTGCTTCTGATGCAATAAGTGGGTGACACTGTGCCCAACTGGTATTGTACAGAAGATGCCAGTATTTAAAAGGCTCATGTCTGGGTGACAAGTTTGATGGCAATGGCATCAGAAATGGATTGTACAAACAAAAAACCCCATCTAAAAACAGCAGCCAGTTAAACAATTCTCAAACAAAGAAGATGCATCCGGCACCACTACTGTGTGAACACATCTAGAGTTAATGGCTGTGGCTACACCTATATAGGAACTAGCGCGGGGGTGCCATTCTCTGAAACAATGTAAATGTCCAATAGTTGCAAGAGAGGGAAAAGAATGCACTCACCCGTAATAAACTTGCTTGCAGAACTTTATTTCATAAAAGCAGTTAGGGTACAGCGGGTAGAAGAAGAGGAGCAACCTTGCGGCAACAGACTGTTTCCTGCACCAATGCAGATAGGGTACAGCAGGTAGAAGCAGAGGAGCAACCTTGCAGCAACAGACTGTTTCCTGCACCAAAGCAGATAGGGTACAGCAGGTAGAAGCAGAGGAGCAACCTTGCAGCAACAGACTGTCTCCTGCGCCCAAGCAGATAGGGTACAGCATGTAGTAGCAGAGGAGAAGCCTTGCGGCAACAGACTGTTTCCTGCACCAAAGCAGATAGGGTATAGCAGGTAGAAGCAGAGGAGCAACCTTGCGGCAACAGATTGTTTCCTGCGTCCAAGCAGATAAGGTACAGCATGTAGTAGCAGAGGAGCAACCTTGCTGCAACAGACTGTTTCCTGCGCCCAAGACTGTTTCCTGCACCCAAGCGCACTTCCGAGGAAGCGCACTTGGGCGCAGGAAACAGTCTGTTGCCACGAGGTTGCTCCTCTGTTTTTACCCGCTGTGCCCTATCTGCTTTTATGAAATAAAGTTCCTCAAGCAAGTTTATCACAGGTGAGTGCGTTCTTTTCACTCTCTAGCAAGTATTGAGCTAAGCAATTCTACTTTCAAGCCGCACACTGCGAAACACGTAGTGATATGTGCCAAAATCATCATATCTATAATAGGCTTTCCTCTATTTGACTCTATTAAACAGCAAAATAAAATTCTGTATTGATCTTTTACTGTGAAGCCAGAAGAGATTAGAGCTAAGAAAATCAGCATAACCATTCAATAAGATGTTCAGCCTCTTAGCAGATCATATCCAAGGATTTCACGCTCGGTGATGTCATAATATCCACCATTCATCTCTTCAGCATGTGAGGGTCAAACCTCCCACCCGAGACAGATAAGATCTGGGCGCAAATATTTTACAATCCGCGGGAGCTCTGGATGTATGCTAATCTTTAGCCACTGCATGACTTTATCCAGCAACCCTGACCTTTCAACTTTGACCCAACTGTGCCAGCATAAAGAGAGTCATCATCTGTCTGGACAAACAATTCTCTGTTCTTTCTACGCACTTGTGGATTTAATATAAGACAATCACTTCACCATGGAAATTTACACACTCAGACACGCACATCCTCGTAGGATCTGAGGACCCAGTTGGAACAGATGTTCCTTGTGCGGTGATGGATTAAACCTTACTAACCACATGAATGCCATTTTCCACTAATCATCCCCATAATAAGTGAAGTTACGGGGGGGAGATTTATCAAAACCTGTCCAGAGGAAAAGTTGCTGAGTTGCCCATAGCAACCAATCAGATCGCTTCTTTCCCTTTTAATAAGGCCTCTAAAAAATTTTAAGAAGCGATCTCATTGGTTGCTATGGGCAACCCAGCAACTTTCAATCTGGACAGGTTTTGATAAATCTCCCACCGTGTATATACTTCACACAATTTATCTTGTAATAATCCTGAGATCAGGGCTCAAGTCCTGCAGGAAATCATGGAAATGGAGTTCCTGCACTTATTCCACAGCAGGAACCTTGCAGGACCAGCCCTTAAAGGGTACTCTGCCCCTAGACATCTTATCCCCGATCCAAAGGATAGGGGATAAGATGTCTGATTGCAGGAGCCCACCACTGGGGACCCCGCAATCTTGGCTGCGGCACCCCAGACATTCGGTGCACAGAGTAAACTTCACACAGAGTTGACATCACTGCCATGCCCCCTCAATGCAAGTCTATGGGAGGGCATCACGCCCCCTCCCGTATACTTGCATTGAGCGGCCGTGGCGTCACGAGTCTTCGGCGCCTCACCCGACACTAAGTAGACGCGGGGGTCCCCAGCAGCGGGACCCCCACGATCAGACATCTTATCTCCTATCCTTTGGATAGGGGATACGATGTCTAGAGGCGGAGTACCCCTTTAAGCGAAAATCTTTGGTGAGTTCCCACACTTTTTCCCAGGATTTGACCCCTGCCTGAGATACAGTTTGTATTATACTCCAGAGCTGTACTCACTATTTTGCTGGAAGAGCCACTATGACACACATTACATTGCAGAATGGTGGCGGTTTCCTTCCAAATTTCCAAAAATACTGATAAGTGAATTTAGATTGTGAACCTAATGGAGACAGGGCCCAATTTTAGTGATGGCAAGTTCTGTACTGCGTTGCAGAATATGTTAGTGCTATAGAAATAAAGGAATTATTATTACTAATTTTACTTAATCTTGGCGCTGTACATATATTACTTATAATGATCCTCAGTTACAGCCTGTGTTATACACCAGAGCTGCATTTACAATTCTGCAGTTTTCAGAGCCGAAGCCTCCAAGCATTTCTTGTCTGCACAGAGCTTGCTCTGGTGATTTGCATTCTGGGAATTATTATTTTATTTTTTTATGCACTGTATAATCATTTGATGTAGGAAAAACTAAGTGGTTAAAGGGGTACTGCGGTGGAAAACAATTTTGTTTAAATCAACTGGTGCCAGAAAGGTAAACCAGATTTGTAAATAACTTCTATTTAAAAATCTTAATCCTTCCAGTAATAATCAGCTGCTGTATGCTCCACAGGAAGTTCTTTTCTTTTTGAATGTCTTTTCTGTCTGACCACAGTGCTCTCTTCTGACACCTCTGTCCATGTCAGGAACTGTCCAGAGTAGGAGAAAAACCTCATAGCAAACCTCTCCTGCTCTGGACAGTTCCTGACATGGACAGAGGTGTCAGCACTGTGGTCAGACTGAAAACAACTACTTAACTTCCCCTGGAGCAGACAGCAGCTAAGTACTGGAAGAATTAAGATTTTTTTTAATTGAAGTAATTTACAAATCTGTTTAACTTTCTGGCACCAGTTGATTTTAAAAAAACAAAAACAAACTTGTTTTCCACCGTCGTACCCCTTTAAGGAAGTGTCTGACTGTAACACACACACATATATTTAGAGAGAGAGATATTATTGTTTATTTTTAAAAAAGACTACATTATATCTTATACTTCACTTACAAGCTGCGCTTTTTGTGACTTCTTGTTAAAGATGAACATAACATTTCTTTCAGCAGTCTACACATATGTATGCAGCAGGTTTAGATCTAACACCAAATGTGGATGCAAACATATTCCACAATACATACAATGTATTAAATGGGGTTAAAAAAATGGAACTCCCCTTTAAGGATCTTAAAAAGGACACATGGGCCCAGATTTATCAAACTGTGTGAGAGAAAAAGTAGAGAGATTTCCCCACAGCGACCAATCACAGCTCAGCTAACGAGCTCTGGTAAAGTGAAAGCTGAGCTGTGATTGGTTGCTATGGGAAAATCTCTCCACTTTTTCTCTCACGCAGTTTGATAAATGTGGGCCATGGTTCCTATAAATATATGGATAGACAATTGGGTGCTACCAGTTAAAGGGGTACTCCACTGCCACAGCATTTAGTTCTGAACGCTGGGTGTGGGCTGCGGGGTCGTGGCGTCATGGCCACGCCCCCTCAATGCAAGTCTATGGGAGGGGGCGTACGCCCCCTCCCATAGACTTGCACTGAGGGGGCACGGCCGTGACGTCACGACCCCGCAGCCAACATTCAGTGTTCCGAACTAAATGTTCTGAACGCTGGGGCAGTGGAGTACCCCTTTAAGGGTTTGTCCCTGCACAATCTAGTAGTCAGCTTTGATTGGATCATCTCAAACAGTGTAGGGACATGCGGTAACACCCAATTGGCTATTTAGTCATACATTTCTGAGCTATACGTAAAGATGTTACAGAATTGTTATTTCATCGGGAATACAGGTCAGGAGAGGTCATGGTCACATTTACACAGAAATGGACAGTATTAAAGAGTGGTTAACGCTACATCATCAAAATGCCAATCCTCTGATAGATCCCATTGCAAACGACAAATACAAAATGGAGAAAGTAGGAAACTTTATCATCCTTTGCACTGTCCCTAAAATACAAGCAGATCCAAAAGCAGAAATATTGTGCAAAATCTGCAAGGAAATGCCTTCATCTAAAAAACCAATGCAGGCTTTGCCGGGAAAAAAAAAAAATATATATATTTTGCTCCAGAGCAGTCGCAGTCTGTGTAAACAGCCAAAGAATATGCATTACACCCGTCCACAAAGATTTTCATTTAAAATGTAAGGGATCTTTTCGAATTCCCCCGCCGAGTTTCACTTCAGTATGTCAAGGTAGGACCGTCTCTGTGGAGAAGCGTTTATAGAGCCCCAAGATTCCCTTCTAGCACGACTCGCCGCCACCACCGCCATTAAATATAAATCTGCAATACGCAAAAAGACATAGGGAAAAAAAAAAAATCTACACAAACACGACAACATTGAGGAAATATTTAATTAAGCTGCTTGCAAAAGAGAAGAAATTCATTTCCATGTCTCCAGCATCATCTCTCTGCTCGTTTTGGAAATGAGAAGCCTTTAGCTTTACCTACAAACATGTTAATTGGCGTGCTCTTTATGCAAATTTATGCAGTTTGATTTCAGCGGCGGATATTAATTTAAAGACTGCGCAGAGCCGTCACTCTCTGGTGAGTTTGGAAGGCGAGTGAGGGAGGACTCGATGACTGAACTCTACTGCTGGAGGGCTAGATCTGGTGGCACCCTAGGCATTCAGAGCATCATGACCTGTATAGTCTCATAGGCCTAAACAGAAATCTGCTAAATACACAATGGCATGTTTATACAAAAGGAGATGTGTAAGGTTAAACCATTGAACTCCATAAAAGGTGGCACACACTTAAAGGAGTACTCTGGAGCAGTCTACTCCTGCTCGGTCCTGCCCGGGCTGCAAAAAAATGAAAATAAACTATCCTTCACCTTCCTGGGTTCCCACAGAGCGCCACTGCAACTGATCAGTCCTCCGGTCCATCCTCTTCATACTTCCCTGTGAACGAAGCGTCACATGGCGCTCAGCCTATCGCCGGCCGCCACGATGTTCTGCCCATAATAGGCTGAGCGCCATGTGACGCTTCGTTACACCCGGAAGTATGAAGAAGTTGGACCAGAGGACCAATCAGCTGTAATGGTGCTCCACGGGAACCCAGGAAGGTGAGGGATGGTTTATTTTCATTTTTTTTGCAGCCCGGGCAGGACGGAGCAGGAGTACTCTGCTCCAGAGTACTCCTTTAAGATTAAAAAAAACAACACAGACATCCACCTTAAAGCAGACCTCCTGCATTCCACCTAATACCTTCAGTCTAAGCCAAAGCAGCTATGTAATAATCATCTTAGTACAGGTTGTAATTTACAATCCTAAGAAGCTTACATACAGATATCTTAATCAAAATCCTAGCTGCAGTGTAAAGCATGGAGGATAAAGAGTGCACAGTAACCATCCGCCTTGACTGATAGATCGTTCCTTAGACCCAAACAGGGAAAGATTCATAAATCAAGGCTGGCATGGCAGTGAGAAGACACTAGGGACCACCTTGATCGTGGTTCAGGAAAAATGAAAATGATGACAGGGCCCCTTTAAATTTAGTATATTAGATATATCCAAGTCAATTCGCCAGTTGGCGAATCATCGGCTTTGTGCGCTTTGCAAAATCTACCATAAAGAGAACTTAAGTGCAACTGTTGCTGAAAAGGTCAAGTTAAGGGGTCCTTAAGTGGTTAAATGGTTTTTCCAGGATTATAAAAATATGGCTTCTTTCTTTCAAAACACAGTGCCACCACTATCCCATGGTTATGTGTTGTATTGCAGCTCAACTCTGGCACTGTTTTGAGAAGAAAGGAGCCATGTTTTTCTTATTGTGGATAAATTCCTTTTAAGAATAGATCCTAATAGTTAGGTCCTATCAAGCCCAATCTATATTCCTATTGTGTCCTCTGGATCAACACAGTAGGTACACAATAGAAATATAGGTTAAACTTGATATGTTGAAGTGATATGCTACTCAGTACCTAATCCTGATCATGTACATATAACGTTTATGTGTCTGGGACTTCTATATCCCTAACAAATAGCATTTATATCTTGCTCACTTGCTTTGTCTTCTTGCCTTGTCGAGGGGACTGTGTCTCTCTCCCTCACTGAGGCTGACTCCTCTGCTCTGAGTCTGGGAGCAGCCTAGCAGTATGCAACACAGCACTCAGTAACTCTTTCCTCTCTGGTTAGATTATTGGAAGATTATTGGAGCTTGCCTGCAGTATTCCTAAAAACATTATGAATTCTGCGCTTTTATCACTAAAATCCTTATTTAGATCTAAACATAAAAATAGATCTTTCTAAATTAGTGCAAGGATTTTAGTGATAAAAGCACAGTAGTTTTGATGCATACATTTTCTATCTGTTCCTGGTAAAGCTGGATGCTACTCAACATACCTGTCACTATGTGTGTCATTCAGCTTTCACAGACTCCTGAATTTCTGATCAGCTTCTGTCATTGAGGAGTCATAGAAAACTTTGGCTGTTCAGGCATGCTGGGAGTTGTAGTTTTGCAACAGCTGTAGCTGCAGTGTTTGTAAAGCACTGTGTTAGAGCAGTGGTGCGTTTAGCTATTTCAAAACTACAACTCCCAGTATGCTTACACATGCTTTGTCTGTTGTCTTGCAAGAGCTGGAGGCACACAGCTCTAACACAGCGTTTTACAGAGAATGTATCCCAGCTGTTGCAAAACTACAACTCCCATCATGGGAGTTTAGTTTAGGTACAGCTGAAGGCTGCAGTGGTGCAATGGTGATCTCCTATATTGGATACCAACACACTTTACGGCCGGTATTCAGTATGCTGCAAAATACAGAGTAGTCTGCCTGCATAAAGATAGATGACCCCCTAGTGGTGGCTATTTTAATTTTTTATTTTTTAGTAAAATTGACATTTGATTTAACAAATGTATATTTAAAAAAGTAATCAGTAGTACTACAAAATATAAAAAGTTTTCCAAAATGACAGTGCCTCTTTAAGAAATATATAAGTTACTAACAAATTTACAATCTTCAATGTGTCTCAACTATTAGGATCTCTCTTGAAAAGGGATTTGCCCAGGATTCGAAAAACATGTCTTGTTTCTATTCAAAAGAGCACCAGAGTTGGGCTACAATACAACACATAACCAGTGAACAGAGGTGGGACTGTTTTTAAAAAGAAAGGACAAACCCTTTAACTCCTTGAGGACACAGGGGACTTTAGCTTTGAGGCCAATTTTTATTTTTGTATTTTGTTTGAAAAAAATAAATCACCCATAAACCTTGCCTCCCTCAGTCACATTGCGGGAAGGGGGAGGAGGCTGATGTCTGTCATTGTGAGCTATCAGCAGCCGTCACATGTCTATGAAGCCCACTTCATAGACTCACTGTGCAGTGTGACATGCATGTACATCACTGTGCGCCAAAGCCCAGGCTGCAGAGCTGTACATGTATGAAGCATGTCGCCTAGGGGTTAAGGGAACCCTAAATTTGCAATGGCTTTGACCTTTGGCTGTCAAATGACCACTCATCTATGTTAGGCTTTAGACACAGTCTAAACAAGGATGTCATGCAGCTCTGAACATCACATCAGTGCCGCGAAATGAAAACTTCTTCAGTGAGACAACAAGAGGCAAATGCAGCAGGAGCAAAGCGCTGAGATACGGTTAACAGAAAGTAGATGGGGCCACTTCATAGACTCCCTATGGGCTGCACTGCCTGGGACAGATCCTGAGAACAGCCCTGTTTAAAGGGAAGATAGAATGTCAGGTCTATTTTACATACGCAGTAAAGGTTCTATCAAACCCTGCACTACAAAAACACCCCCGCTGTACAAATATGCCTGCAGCTAGAATTTCCTTTACAAGTTGCATCCAAAGGCATTCAGCGCAGGAAAGTTTCCATTAGTGAATCCCTAATAAAGGAGCCAACGTAGTGCAAGGGAGAAAAAATGAGAGACAGCACATACATGTTTATAAAGGAGCAGAAGCTCGGCCGCCCCCTGAAACCACCTCTGTCTCCATTCTCTAAACATTATCCTGGCATGTTTCATTACACCATAAAAGGACACTGTGATTCCAGCCTTCCAGGCACAGGAGGCATGAAAAGGACATCTACAAAAGGAGGAAATATCCCTTCCTTTACCCCTGATGTAAGGACAACCATCATGTGCCCTAAAGCACATGAGTGATGCCGAAAACATTCCTCCAATCATATATGGTACATCACAATGGTCTACAAGATAAAATGGTGCCCATCAAACAAATGGAGTAGAAAGAAATATGAAGGTCACACTACAATGCAGAGGCCCTTCAACCTGGGGCTCTACTGTTGTAAAACTACAATTCCCAGCATGTTCTGTAAGCACCAGTTGACTTGGTGGCTGAAAGTCCGGAGTACTATCAAAACATTTCTTTTTTACTATAACAGTATCTTTAAAATTGGTATAAAAAACTGGTTTAGTACTTTTATAATCATTTTGTCCACTGGGTGTCATTTTTTTTTAAATAAAAAGACACGATTGCTCTGATGCATCTAAAGTAAAATGCAAAGCAACTTTTTATTATTCACAATTGGCTCCTATGCAGATCTATGTGTCGCCATGGTCAGACCAAACCCTTTGTGAAGCCTGATCCTGTAACTACTTTATTCGCCCCTCTTTCTAAGGCTGCATTCACACCACGGTTTATGTATAGGGTTTAGGATAACTAAACTTTATGAGCTAAAAACCATATGAAACTGTATAGACATATGGTTTTATATGGTTCTGATTGACTACAATACTATATAAAAGAAAAAAAAAAAAACTTTGAATATACAGTTTAAAACAAACTGGACAGAACCTCAACTGTGCCAAAACATACAAAACCAGATTCCTTTTTTTCAGTACAGTATCTCAATGTCAGTCTATGGATAAAGCAACAAATATGGTTCTATAGAGTTTTGTAAAATATAAACCGTATACAGTAGCTGTAAACATAAACAGTGGTGTGAATGCAACCTAACCAATATTCATTGTAAGACACTGACACCATGGTTTGTGTGTAAGGCAACCATATATGGTTTTATATTATAAATCTGTAAAAAAAAAAACATTTGTTACCATATCCATAAGACCAGCATTGAGAAACTAAAAAGGTTAATCAGGTCTTGTACAGCTTTGGAATGGTTGCGGTACAGTCTTTTTATTTTATTTTATTTTTACAAAAAAATTGATCCTACCCAAGTTTTGTCTACTGTTTCAAAACCATGTTATTTTAAATGCTTTAGAGCAATAAAATGGTTGCAGAAGTATCCAAATTCCATGCAATTTGTATTCCATCTAGGGATATAAAGTACTTATACTAATGGCTTTAGTCCCTGGAAATATGAGCGGACATCTGAAGACTATACTGAAGGTAAAATAAACTCTTACGATTGGTGCACGCTGCAGTTGTAGAAAACAAAGTCGACACTTGCAAATTTCTTCCCAGTTTCTTTGGACTTTAGGTAAAGTTTAACAACTCTCTTGTCACCTGAAAAAAGGAAGAAAAGAAAAATAAATGACATTGACAGTATCCTGAAAGTGGAATCAACCTGCAGTTGAGGGGTTGTAATAGAGGGTATAAGATAAAGGCTGTGGATAACCTGTCAGGTGATTTTTGCTGCCCCATCAGACAGCAAGAAAATGAGCGAGAAGCTATCGTCTTCATTAGACAGGTTTATATGAGCAAATCCTGACAGGACTCCTAATAGATGGTAAGAGCAGGGTAGGATTCCATAAGGAAGCATGAAATGGCATACCCATAAGGATTTTTGTTTTCTCACAGCCTCACCATGTTTGCTAGGAGTCTTGATAGGAAATTATTCTCTCTTTTTACCAAAATTTTATTTTGAAACCTTTATAGTCTCTCCTTTCACCATAACTCAACTCCCGAAGGGGGCACTATAAATAACAGGTTCACTTTAAGAAAATTTTAGGGCAATACTTTAAGAGAATGATATGCAAACTGATTCTCAACTGTAGGACCAATTGGTTTTGATTTGCTGCAGAACTACAACTCCCAGCATGTCCTTCTAGCCAATGGCTGTTATAATCTGATGTGAGTTGCAATTTTGCAGCTGGAGAGTAACAAGTTGTATACCAGTGGTCAAACTTTGGATCTCCAGATGTTGCAAAACTACAATTCCTAGCATACCTGGACAGCCAACCACTGTGCAGACATGCTAGGAATTGTAGTTTTGCAGCATCTGGAGGTTCACAGTTTGAAGACTGCAGTTGTAAAAAAATATGTATACTAACTCTATGCATGGGGCACCATTTGTAGAGGGGAAAAGGTGGCATACGTTGACATTTCGAGCTATGTGTCCCCAGATGTGTCACATTGTGGCCTGCATGACTTTTACCTAAAGCTTTTCTTGCACAAGAAACTGTAGCACAATGGTTAAACTGAAGACTTACTGGAAGGATTGGAAATTGGGTTGGGGGGGTTGAATACATATTGAAAAACAGAGGAGGCTTCTGTTCTCCAACAAAAGCCAGCTCTTTAAGATAGAACGAAGGGAAAAGCCATAAGAGCTGAGTAGGCGTTTCAACCAGACTAGGGGCTTTTGTTTGTGCTATTTATGAAGTTGGAATTAAGGCCGTGAAAACATTACTCCCTCCTGTCCCTCGGCTGAGAAGCTCTGACGCCCGTGGCTGCTCATGCTGGGTCTTATGACCCCTCTCTGATGGGCGGGCTACATGCAGCAATTTCTATAACCACCCACTCATAGCGCGGCTTAAACCCCCCCCCCCCCATGAGAGCTGGGCAAGAAAACAGCAGAGGGACGATGCACAGTAAACTCTGTTTCACTGAGTTCTAAAGGATGGAGTATTCCCCCCCCCCCCCCCATCTTTTAACTTTTTTCTTTTAAATGTAATCAGATAATGGTAGAGCACCAGGTACACACACAACATCTCCCATGATGCATTACTGCATACGATGCTACCTACAGACACCAAGCCACAGAGGGGAGTTAAGTCCATGTTTCCCAACCAGAGTGATTCCAGCTGTTGAAAACCTCAACTCCCAGCAAGCTCACACATCCATAGGCTGTCCTGGCAAGCTGGGAGTTGTAGTTTTGCAACAGCTGGAGGCACCCTGGTTGGAAAACACTGGGTTAAGTAGAGGAAAGCAAAACATTGTGATGAGTCATGGCGTCCTATGTGTTAAAGCCCCGCTGACAGGATGTTTATACATGGCAGCTTCACAAACATTGTATGCGACAACTCAACAGGATATGAAGTTTTCTGCAGGCCCATGTAGCTCACCCTGGCCTCTTGTGATGGGGATGACGTCCTTGGCTGAGGGAGACATGCAGTAAATCTTCTCTCCCTCGATGTGCCCTTCCATATCTGTGAAATCCTCGAAGGAGCAGTTTACCCCGGCAGAGAGGTCAGGGACATTCCAGGCCTGGAGAACCATCTGCAAAAACAAAGCAATAAAACAACTGCAAATATATCCCAATCGATAAATGGGAGATAGATATAAGATAGATAAATAGGAGGTTTACCGGCACTTCAGACATGGTGACGGATATGTTCTTGGGGTGCACAGTCAGTTGGACACACTGGCGTTGGTCAGTCGTGAACCGGTGAAGCTCATCGGCACGCTCACACTTGTCCTTTCGAGAACATCTGCAATGTATAGTATAAAAAAAAAATATATGAACTGTATAGAGGTAATAATGTAAACATAAAAATTCAGGATTAAAAGCACCATCTTGTCACATTGCGTGGCTGCACATCAACTTCTCAGTTCTCTGGATGGGACTTAGAGGTGCAAAAGCTTAGGCTAAGGTGAGAATCTTATCCATCAAGCAACAGGGGCTCGGCGGGAGTCATGACAGCTGAGAGCGCAGTGCAGAGGACAGCAGCGGAATTAGTGCTGCAGACTGACAGCTCTCCTGTCCTGGGCATCCGGCGGTTGCCACGTCCGCTCTCTGCCAGACTGGACACATGAAGTGCGGCTTGTTGAGAGACTGGCAGCTCAATGCATTGGGGAATTATAAGTCCACTAAGTGTCAAACCTGTCCAGCTGTTACTCAGAGCTGAGGAAGGGAAGACGTCTAACTGTTCAATGGTGGACAACCCCCAACTGATTCTATGGTGATGGCAAAGCTGTTAGTACATCAACCATCTATGTTCTATTTGCTAACATAGTTCAGAAATAAACTAAGTCATCTTTAACCCCATAATGTGCACACAATGTTAAATAACTCAAAAATACAACTTCCTTAAAACAGTCTCATACTCCATTCACATTCAGAGCTGCATTTAAAATGATGCCAGTTACCCTTGCAAATACCCATGCTATCAGACATTTTGGGCATATCCTGTGGCTATGGCACAAGTGTCTAGTAGGGGAGTACCCTTCAATCACAGCTTCAAACATGAAAAAACACTGTAACAAGCCTTGCACCTCTGTAGCAGTTGGACATGAGCGCATTTGTAGACTCTCGGTGGTAGCGTGCCGGGGTCTTGAGAAATAGTACAAAATTGAAACAATGCCATAGTAGAACTGTTTATTTTATACTGAATAATCTTTAAATATATAACGTCTCTCCGAAAGAGTGGATTGCCTTCTATGTAGGCCTACAGCTCGCCCTCCTGATACACTGCAGCCAGTAATCCCAGCGAGGGACTACAGCTCTCTGTTCCCTGTAATGCTCTGTGTGTCATGTAAACTTGGCACGGTCGATGGGAAAACAAAACTCGTCACCCGACTCTTAACCTGCGCGTGTATTGACATTATGTCAATGGACGATGCGTTCAGCTTAGGATACCGAAATCCCGCTGGATAAAGGGTCACTGACACAAACAACTGACAGTGAGATCCACAGAATACAGAACTAAACTGATATGCTTGCTGGTGGTTTAAAAATAGGATAATAGAACTCATTGGGTTAAACTACAACTCCCAGCAAGCTCTATCTATCAAAGCAGATTTAGTTGTGCTACATTAAGAGGCACTGTATGTTTACTTGCAACAATGAAGGACATCGGACCTAAAGCTTATCTCATTTTCATTTGCTATGATAAGAAAAAAAAAAAAAAAACTATTGCTCCCTGTTATCAGCCACTTCAGGTTAGGAAGAGGCTTATACTGTAGTGGCATGAAATGCAGAATATTCCCTGGCCCAATAGTCCCTTTTTCATATGACATTTCTCCAGAGACACTTACATTGAATGTGTAACTGATATCAGCATATCATTCATTCATATCGCTGCTGAACTATTATAAGATGCAGATCTTATCTGTACTGCCTCAAATATTAGCATTGTGGAAATCAGTCCAATAGAATTGCACCGAGCAGTGGTTACATTGTATCCGGTGATTGTGATTAATAGGGCTTTATCACCAGCTCAGACAGTGGTCTGCCATCTATGGCTCTTCAGCTGCTGTAAAATTGTGACTGGTCCCTTTAAGTCCTTTATTTCCCCTTGTGACAACTGTATTTTCTATGCAGCAATATATTTAGCACAGAAATGTCCTACAGCAGAAATCTGTATATATGAAAGATGCCATAGCTGTCCTTCCTGCACCTGGCCTAAATTACCATGCCTCGCTCTGCCAGAGTCTCCAGGGTGAAGGCCCAGCCTGTGGCTGCTCAGGGGGGAATAGACCTGAGCTATTTAGAGCAGAAGACTGAGAGGTGCTGTCATGAGGCAGCAGGGTACAGAGAGGCTTCTCAAATCCCCCAGGATCTCCCCAGCAAGAAGTCATACTTACGTATTGTGCAGCACACACCACCCGCAGTGGGGGTCCCGGGAGCCTAAGCAGGTGTCACAGCTTTGGTACTGCTCACAACTCTCAACTGGCACACGGGTGACCTGGAACAGAAGAAAACAAATCTTATAACTCACCAGCATAGCATCCAAACAGAATTAATGGGCATAAAACTATAGTAACCCAACATGTAGCACATAAAATAGACTTTTTCTATTACAGTCCATCTCAATAGGACCCTTCTTTACCACACTGTAGAATAACAGATACTCCTAGATAAGGAAATGGGGGATGCTTTGTTTGTAACTAGGTGGATCTACTACTCATAAAACTGGTAAAGATGGATGGAAATCCAACAGAAAGATAGAGCCGAACATAATTTAGCCATTATCCAGCTTATACAGTGTCCACAGTTATACAGAAAAAGAACCTATATCCCTCACAATGGACAGTTTTCATTAGAAAATGTGGGGGAAATGATGGCACTAGGCAGTATAGCAGTCACAAGGGTTGTCCCCCATCTTATGTTTCCCTAAATATAAAGATCGACCATTCGAGGTTCTGGGGAAGTTGTGGTCAAACCCATTTAATGTAAGCTACAAGAGAAGTCATATTGGTTGTCACCCAGCTTTAACTTTTTCAGTCTCCTCAAAGGCAAATCAAACTGGTAGTGTGGTTTGTTCCAGGAGGTTTACAAGCACTGGAAATGAACACTGATCCCTGTTAATCATACAGGATTGTAAATGCTGACAACGTGTGCACCAAAGACTACAATGAATTGTTCATTTCAAGCAGCTCAGTAACTGAACCGATGGAGTAGAGAACAGGGAATTGGAGCTGTATACCTATGCTGGCTCCCCAGAGAACTGGATGCACACCATTGTGCCCCCCTGGGATCCCCCATAAACCTCTGCTGTTGGCAGATCTTTATTCTACATCTGCTATGTAATGTACCAGAGGACAAAATGTGCAGAACACTGATAATAGCTACATCATGGGGGGAAAACAACATAGGAAGTAGGTTTAGGGATGGTCATGGTTTAAGGTGTGTGTGTTGAGACAGCTGAGGTGTGAGAAGCGGCTTTAAAGATGACTGTGATGTAAGGGGTAAGTCTGGTGATGGCCGATGCGTGGGTCTGAAGACATCTGAGAAGTGCTCCCCACATATCCTCTGCTCTCTATTACAATTCCAACTAAAGTTTTCTTAACTTTTTCCCAGATACCTGAATGGTAAATAATTGGATTACAACTCCTTTGGTTTCATAATAGCCATTACTCATAATGTCTTCTCTTAAAACATCCACAGGAGCTGTTATTCAGTTTTCATAGGATTCCTGAATGGTAAATCTGCCAAGTTTACCATACTACAAGGATTTACTGCATGGCTAAATCTTCAACTCTCTGTAACCCATAGAGTTAAATTACTCCTCTTTTCCTACAGTCCTTAACACAAAATTTTCCTATGTGAGAAAACAGTTGCGTAACTGTCCTAAGAGCACCGCATACCAAGGCACAGACTGTGGCTCTAGTGGGGCCTGAATCTTTGACCCAGTGCTTGTTGTCAATCATATTCCCCAAAATCCTTAAATGGTCACTGTGACTTCAACAATCTTATTCCAAAAAAATTATTCCATTTTATTTTATAATTCACTATCAAAAACAGTAAAAATCAGCTAACTGAGGGGTTCAATTATAAACTGCCCATAAAAGTCTATGGATAGAGGAGAGGAAAGTGACTGTAGAGAAACAGAAGCTGGCAGACTGTAAAGAGACTACAAGAGGTTACAGTGAGTATTTGATCTGACCCCAGAGATTCACAGCTTAGACTTGTTAGTACTGCTCTATAATGCCCTGTGTACTTTTGCTTCTTCTGAGGGTGTGCTATAGAGATGTAGGAGAGCATGGTCCCCTCATGTGTGTGCAGTGAATGGCAGACATCATAGAGGTTAGGCTCTACCCACTAACTCAGAGACAACTGAAAAAAATATAACAAGCAAAAATAGTGCTACTCCTCATAAACACAAAACAGCTTATCAAAAAACTTCCCCTGAAACAACAGGTACTGTCAGGTAATCTTCCTTGTAAGAGAAATGGCATGCTTCCCTATCAGAAAGAAGGACATGGAAAGTCTGTCGTATGGACATGGCCTGAGATTCCAGATTACCCCACACACACTGTAGATGTGAAACTGATACACTGTCTAATACTTGGTGAAGGGTTTGATTTCAGAGAATATTAAATAGCAAAGTTATGTTTGGCCCTTCAGGACCTGGCAGTTTTGCATAGCGTGCGTCTTTAACTGTATAGGAATGGAGACCTTCTACTAAAGAGCCTGAGAAAAGTGTGTGACAACCACTCTCAGAGCTGAAACATCCACAATAATGTCATCAGCAGTAGAAGGACTTCTCAACTTGAATTGCTTGCATACTACCCCGACCTAAGAAAAGGAGCGCACAGTGTAGAAGTCGGGAGGCTAAAATGAGGCCGCAATGCAGTTAAGAATCGCTGCTGTTTTCAATCGATTGTTAATAGCCATGTGGATTTGCAAGCTGTTAACCTACAAAATCATGTGCCCATAGGATCTATTTATTCACATTCACATGATTGTGCAAGTGAATAGCCTACACAACCTCATTGCCATTAACATTAAATAGAGAACCACACTGAACAGCAAGTCCACACAGTTTCAGCTGCATTGTGGCCATATGGCATCTTCACCATGAGACCCTACCCTAATGTTCATTGTATAAGTTCATTAATCATAAGAGATTCGTAAAATTGGAAATTTTATTTATTTATTTTTAAGAAAATCACTCCTTTAGAGCAAGTCACATGACAAATAAATGAGATAAGCTATGATGTGATTGGCTAAATATTTGCACATGGTCCACTGGGGCTCCTCATTGTCTGAGGGACTACCACAAGTGTAATTCATACTGACAGCTACAAAGGCTAAAGCCTTCTTTTTAGAATAATTACTATAAGTGTTGACTCCTCTAGTTTTGCTTGGATGGGCTGTACACTGCCCTATAGTGGAATGAGAGGCATCAGGTGCTAAATCTTTGCTTTTATGGCTCCAGGTTTAAAAGGAAACTGACTGCAGGTATCACTTACCCAAATCAGTGGAGATATTCGTTGTATTAGCAGTTATTGCTAATCTGGAAATGGCCGGCTTTGCGCAATGGAGGAGAGACCTGGCATACCCAGCATTCCTGCCGCCATTCTCTTTGCACTGATATGACTACTCATGAGGTGGGCGGGAACATCAGTGCAGAGGGGATGACAGCAGGGAGGCTGGGTATGCTGGTTCCTGTCTACATTGCGCAAAGATTAGCAATGGCGGCTTAAATAATTGGTATCTCCGCAATCAGACAGCGGATCCGGGTAAGTGATACTTGGTTGTAATACAGTTCACCCGCACTATAACTCTGTATATTGGGTTCAGTGTTTGTGAGCCCGCTGTCAGTTTCCCTTTAAAATAAACTATCAGACAAACAATTCTCCAAACCTAAAGCTGCAAATAGGTTTCATTCAGGAGCCTGAAGAACAAGAGAAAGAAGATACTTAGCCAAAACATTGCTAAGATCGCAGATACGAGACCCACTCAACACAGTGATCAGGAACGCTCCCTGATTACATTTGCATGGAGACTGGGAAATTTCACAAGAGATGCAATGTCTTAGGTGTCTTGCCTGTATATTTGCTTTTCAGAACTAGTTGCATTAATTTCTCAGGGTGACATTTATGGTCGACTTTGTGGAAAGATTAAACCTTCCAAAACTATTTTTCTTCCTCGGTTTCTCTCTTACTCTTCATCCACCATGGTCAGAGAATTACAAGCCTACACAGAGACCATGAAGGCTTCCCAAGGCATCGCAGCACCTATTTACTTTGTAGAGGTTGGCATGATTATTAACACAATGATCTGCCATTTCTAAAGAACTTCTGAAATATTTGACAGAATTTGCCCAAGACTGGATTAGACCTAGGGGGCACGGATGCATAGAGGTCTAGGGAAAAATCATAATGGTGAAAAGAGGTTCTACAACATAGATAATATACATTAGTCTCCTAAATTAGTATTAACTGGTTCCAGGACATGGTATGTTAAAATGTATCTTAAGATCATTTCTCTATGGAAAACTAGCCATTGACTCCAAAGTCTCAACCTAAATTATAAATGAATATTCAGGGGGTGGGGCGTGATGTCACAAGGGGCGGAGCAGTGATGTCACGCTTCTCTGGCCCCTGTATTGCCCATCATTACGCACAGAGCGAGTTTGCTCTGTGCAGTAATGAAGGTGGGGTGCTGCAGCCGAGATCCCGGGGGTCCCCAGCGGCAGGACCCCCACGATCTGACATCTTATCCCCTTTGGATAGGGGATAAGATGTCTAGGGGCGGAGTACCCCTTTAATGGAATTAGAAAAGGTTATGAGATCTAGGACATTATATAATGTAAGAGTAATTTTCCTAAGTGGTGATGCATCACTTTAAGCTTGTGCTTGTAATACTGTAACAGCAATTCCTAGAACAGTGTGCCCAACCTGTGCCTCTCCAACTACAACTCTCATTAGGCCCTCTACAGGAATAAGCAGAGAGTTGTAACATTAGAGTGTTTAACCTGGTCATTCCCATTAATATGTCTATGTATTTCTATTCCTACCTCATTCCACAAACAAAATCATACATTTTTGGCTAACTAAACCAAACCCTTTATCAGAAGCCCTTTTGTGGCAGGAAAATAGAAAGCTCCCCAATGAGCAGTTATTTGCTGTCCAATGAATACTCCTCCAATTACAGTATGTTAATAATATGACTTCATAACCCTTTCTGGTCCTTTAGGAGGGGATGTCTAAGCGTTAAAAAAAAAAAAAAGTGATTTATTTTCAGAAACTGTGCCACTCTTGTCCGTGGGTCTGGTATGGCAGCTCAGCTCTGTTCATTTAAATGAGGTATAAGCTGCAATCCCAGGCAAAGCCCATGGGGGTGCTGTTGCTAGGTATAAAGCATACACTTCTTTTTTTAAATTTTGGACAAAATTGAAACAAAAAAGTCAAAAGTACCCAGCTCTGGGAGTTTTCTACAAAACAGAATTCACAAAGAAAAAAACACCCATGATAACATCGAAATCTCCCTAAACCTGTCCATACAAACCAAGGACTTGTCCAATAAAACACCCAGACAAGCAAAAGCAGAGCTGAAAGAAAAAAACTCTTAGCCTCCTAAACAATAACCATTTACACAGCTCCTTCCGATTTCAAGAAACGCTACATTAAATCTGGAATGTATCTGTGTGTTCTGTGATAGAGGAACACTCCCTCCAGCTCTAACAATAAACCGCGGAAAGCACAGTAACCAAATGCTGCTTTTGCTTTTTATTATTTTTTGTTCTCTTCCTTTCTTGACTCTTTTTTTCCCCCTAACTCCTAAGCAACCAAAAAGGTTGAGCAGCAGATGCTTTCCTCCGATCCAGCCCCAGTCAACGATATTTATGAAATGTATTAATATTTGCCTGCCGGCTGCTAGGTAATTACATTCCTCATGGACTGGCTTGTTAATTTAGCGGGTTACTCTTAAATAGGAGGCTCTAGGCATGATTTTTGGAATTAAAATATTGAAGCAACCCACCAAAGGGGGTCTTCGACTCCCCAAACGCAAGGTTTCTTACTTAGCCTGAACGTAACCTTCTAAATAAGAAATATGAATTAAATATTGTATTTAATAAGATATATATATATATATACACACACAATAAAAAAAAGATACAACAAGATACAACTACAAATGACGTGACCCATCAACTCAAACAACGCTTCTATACATGTCAGGGCATTAGCAGAACATGGAGTCCTACCCAGAGGAGAATGAAATATGATGTCATTAATAGCGGGGCATTAGAAGGACAATTTAACAGAGCATGAGGCTTACAAGAATAGAACACACAGCTGGAAGCTCAACCTGACTAGATAAAGCAAATTCAATGCATCATTGGTCCACAAAAGTAGGCTAGATAATCTATCATGTAAAGGACATGCCCCCACCACCACCTGGTCCGCGATTGTATCACCTGAGCTTCTACCTTTCAAAGTACAAGCTCAACAGGAAGATGGAGCTGGTGATTTAGATACAACGAGTGTTAAGTGGAGATTATAAGGCAGCCGATCAATAACCTGTGTGACATTGTTGGAAGCATTGTGAAGCGTTGGCCTACTTACTAGTTAATGTTGAGTCATAGAAAATATGGCATACATCTGATGCATTATATGGTTTTATAAGTTCTTTAAAGAGTATGTCATCAAACCATATTTTCTAAACTAACTACTCCTAACACTCCTTGTGCCCTAAAAAAAACATTCCGAGCTCTAAAAAGCTCTGTGTCATACAGTTCCCTTTGCTCACATTGTCTGAGCACCCGGCAGGAGAAAGTGGGCGTTCCCCAGCAGGCATGACGTCACTGAAGCCTGTGAGAGCTGTGCCTCGCCATGCCCTGCACACACTTCCTGAGTTTGGACTTCTGCAAGACCGGGTGGAGACCAAACTAACTGTTTGACTTGCGCAGAGAACCGAACAGAGCCACCTAGTGGCCATGTTTTTTCAATGACATTAAAAACATATAAAGGTTGAGAATTTTAACAGCAAGTAATAGCAAAGTGTCTTAAAATAACATATATTAAAAGTTTACTTTGGTGACAGGTACTCTTTAAAGGGGTACTCAGGCCTCGAGACATCTTATCCCCCATCCAAAGGATAGGGGATAAGATTTCTCACCGCGGGGGTCCTGCCACTGGGGACCCCCCACAATCTTGTACTCGCCACCCACCTGTTTGAGCTGCATGCCGCGATGCCAGCTCACAAACAGCCGGGTGGCGACCAAGGGGCCGGAGTATCGTGATGTCACGACTCCGCCCCCGTGTGACATCACCCCCCCGCACTCGCTATGCAAGTCCGGAGTACCCCTTTAACATTGCCTATGACAATAACATTGCAGCTAAAAGGTGAAAAATGTGCAGCTGTAGCAAAGCTCTAGTACCAGAGTAGACCAAAAGGCGCCACTGAATGAAGGTTGCATTTTTAATGGGGAAAAGCTGCACCAGAAGTTCCAAGCTATATCACAAAACAGAGAGATCCTGATAAAGCTTTCAAACGTTAGGAGAAGGGTAGCCATAGAGAGTAAAGATGCCTCTCCTCAGATGCCTTTCACATCAACATTATCCTCATAGGAAAAGGAGGTGTTTTGTCAATTGGAAAATCTCCTTTCACATATTATCCCCACAAGCCCCGATTTTCAGCCTGAATCTTGCCAAGGGACATCTTGTTGGGTGTACTGAGACTTTCTGGACATGTTCACCAAACTATGTCATATTTCTGGTATATCTTTTTCTAGATATCATCACATTGAAGTGAAGAGACCACCACAGCTGCCCTTTGATCTTTCGGTCAAGATGGTGGTCACTTCAGTCTGAATTCAGATGGATATGGCTAAGGACATTTTTTTGGCAACGGTACCTGCAAACCACAAGACCTCAGGAAAAGGCACATCATTTAGTTATCACAAAGCAGCAGTTATATACTCTCAACTGAGAAAATTATAAAAAAATATATAATTCTTCAGTTGTTGGGCCCAGATCAAAAAAATCTAAGATATGAGAGGCATCTTAACAATGCGAGACTACCACAATGAGCAGGTTTGCTGTTGGGACCATTCCAAGCGCATCCCTGTCTTAATCCGCCAGATTTGGTCCCTTTCCAAGCAGCTCTCGGAGGGAGATAAAGAATTTTAGAGGAGTTTATTTCCGAGATTAAGATCGATGCAAGTAGCTGCCGGCTTTCTTCAAGTTTAAGGGAGAAATGCATGTAAAATTCTGTGAGGACTCTGATGCAACATTAGGAAGAGATACCTAAGTCACTCTACATTCTTTCTATCCGGCACAGTGCTGACACATCTACTGGAAACAAATGTTCACAACACAAAAGGCACTAGTTAGTATTAGAGTCCAGATTTCAAATACAACCAGGGCACCATCTGCATAAACTTTGTATAAGTTCTCTGAAAACAGACAGCATGAGAGTAAGGATAATTATAAACCAATGACAGTTTTTGAAGCTTATCTGTCAAATTCCCCCCCCCCCAAAAAAAAAAAAAAAAAAAAAATCTAATAATAAATGTTACTCAGTACCTAATCCTGACCAGTAGATATGGGGAACCCTAGGGGTGGGATTTTCAGGGGCAGTTTTCTTTATTAAATATTCAAATTTTTTAAACAAACAAATTACAAAAGATCTTTTATTTTCATCAGTAACAACATATAAAAAGTTTTTGGATCTGACAATGCCCATTTACAATATTTTTCCGTATAAGACGCACTTTTTCTTCCCCAAAACTTGGGAGGGAAAAGTTGGTGCGTCCTATACGGTGAATACCTGGGTGCCATCAACGGCAGGGACGCGCGGCTAATACTGGACATCACCGATCGTGGTGATGCCCTGTATTAACCCTTCAGAGGCGGCGATCAAAGCTGACCGCCGCGTCTGAGGCGAAAATAACACTAACCCGGCTGCTCAGTCGGGCTGTTCGGGACCGCCGCGGTGAAATCGCGGCGTCCCGAACAGCTTACAGGACACCGGGAGGGACCTTACCTGCCTCCTCGGTGTCTGCTCCATGCCGGGATCTCCTGCATGGCCGGCGCTCTCCTTCGACGTCATCACGTTGTCGCACGCGCCGTCGCGTCATCCAATAGGAGCAGCTAGCGTAGCGACGTGATAACGGCGACGGAGAGCGTGGATCCCGGGGAGGATGATGTCTGGAGCGTCGGGGACACCACGGGGATGCAGCGACAGCGATGGAGCGACATCCAGGGCAGTGGTGACGGGTCCGGAGCAGCGGGGACACGTGAGTATTACCTCCTATACCAGTGGTCTTCAACCTGCGGACCTCCAGCTGTTGCAAAACGACAACTCCCAGCATGCTGGGAGTTGTAGTTTTGCAACATCTGGAGGTCCGCAGGTTGAAGATCACTGTTTGGTTCAGAATCTTTTTTCTAGATTTTGTACCTTTAAAATATATGCCGGTGCGTCCTATAGGGCGAAAAATACGGTAAGTATTCAGCTGGCAACTACCTTCTTAAAAAAAACATTCATGGCTACAAAGTTTAGGGATGGATGGAGATAAGGGGCTGCCAGGTATGTCTACTGATGCTTATCACAGGTAGCACCAACAGAGCAGCCATTTAACCTGCATGATAAGAACTCAGTCAGTGATTGGAGTTCATTCTTTTACCCAACAAAAAAATGCCATTGCCTAAAAATATATATCTTAAAAGGCCCTTTTCACAGTCATAAAAAAAGTCATAAAATTTGGAATCTTTATGCAGAGTGATTTCTAGGAAGTTCCATTGGAACGGAATGCAAATAGCACCCAGAGGGTAGTGATAGAAGTAACATCATTCCGTTTGTGTATTCATTCAGAAGACAACAGGGGTCAAACTGCAAAATATGTGCTTTAATCAAATTATTTGCCAAAATCCTAAATTGATATTCACAGGAGTTTAGAAACAAGCGCCAGGGATTTGTAGAAATACTTTGAAGTGATTATCACCCGGTCACCCCCTTCTCATAAAAACATTATCTGGTCATTGGTAATGTAAATTTTTCAGGTTGGAGGTAGGAGGGATTTATTTGCAAGGAGATGGTTTTTCTCTCTCCATGCAGTTAATGGCATTTTACAGCAAATTAAAACTACAAACGAAAGGGTATAATTATGCAAAAATGGCTTCTTGAAAACAATATGTATGTGTAATAAATGCATATTAAACAGAAAACAATTACAAACTCATTTAAAAGGGATGGCAGGGAGAAATGTAATTTATTCTATAGCATAAAACAATTTTCTAAAAAAATAAGTATCACTGCAAGAGGAAAATAATGCCAAAAATCATACTATTTACTGACTTTATTACAGGGAACCTGTCACACTGAGAATACAGTCCAATAATCTGGTGTCATGTTATAAAACAGAAGGCGCTAAGCAGATTGATCTATAGGTTTGTGGGATAGGACTTATTAATTCATGTAAATCTCTGCTCATTCTAGTCTAAGTAGTCAAGTAGGTGGTTCTTATCACTGAGAAGGACTACCCACTGGACTACTTAAAGGGGTATTCAAGGGGAAAAATTTTTTTTTTATATCAACTGGCTCCAGAAAGTTAAACAGACTTGTAAATTACTTCTATTAAAAAATCTTAATCCTTCCAATAATAATCAGCAGCTGAAGTTGTTTTGTTCTTTTCTGTCTAGCAACAGTGCTCTCTGCTGACATCTCGGCTTGTCTCGGGAACTGCACAGAGTAAAAGAGGTTTGCTATGGGGATTTGCTTCTACTCTGGACCGTTCCCGAGACAGGTGTCATCAGAGAGCACTTAGACAGAAAAGAACAACTCAACTTCAGCAGCTCATAAATAGAGACAGAAATACTCATTGCTAAAGAGAGTAAAACCAACCCCAAAATGTTCTTTAACTATATAAATAGCAAAAAGGTTAAAAATGAAAGTGTAGGCCCTTTAAAAAAATGATGAGGAAGAAATTATAAACTGGGATCAGGAAAAAGCAAATATATTAAATAAATTCTGCTCCACTGTAATCACCGAAGAAAATGAAATGCCAGGTGAAATACAACGAGATAAGGTAAACTCCCCAGTACAGGTCACCTGTCTAACCCAGGAAGAAGTACAGTGCCACCTACAAAAAAAAATCTAAATAGACAAAATCGCCAGGTCCAGATGGCATTCACCCCCGTGTTCTAAAGAAATTAAGTAATGTAATAGGCAGACCCCTATTTTTAATATTCAGGGACTCTATAGTGACAGGGACTGTTCCCCAGGACTGGCGCATGACAAATGTGGAGCCAATATTTAAAAAGGGTCAAAGTGTGACCCTGGGAATTATAGACCTGTTAGTTTAACCTCCGTTGTATGTAAATTGTTTGAGGGTTTTCTAAGAGATGCTATTTTGGAGTATCTTGATAAAAATAAATGTATGACTCCATATCAGCATGGCTTTATGAGAAATCAGTCCTGTCAAACTAACCTGATCAGCTTTTAGGAGGAGATGAGCTCCAGTCTGGACCAGGGGCAATCTCTGGATGTCGTATATGTGGATTTTTCAAAAGCATTTGATATGGTTCCACATAAAAGGTTGGTGCATAAAATGAGAGGGATTGGGCTGGGGAGAATGTGTGTAAGTAGCTGGCTCAGTGATAGGAAACAGAGGGTGGTTATTAATGGTACATATTCTGATTGGGTGACTGTTACTTTTGGGGTACCACAGGGGTCCGTCTTGGGTCCTGTCCTATTTAATATATTCATGAATGACCTTGTAGAGGGGTTAAATAGTAAAATAGCAATCTATGCAGAGGATACTAAACTCTGTAAAGCAGTAAACACAATAGAGAACAGGGCACTGTTACAAATGGATCTGGATAGGTTGGAGGTTTGGGCTGGGAAGTGGCAGATGAGGGTCAACACTGATAAATGTAAGGTAATGCACATGGGTAAGAAAAATCTGGGCTGAGATTATGTATTAAATGGGAGCACACTTGGGACGACTGACGTGGAAAAGGACTTGGAAGTTTTAGTTAACAGAAAATTTAGCTGTAGTGACCAGTGTCGGGCAGTTGCTGCCAAGACAAATACAATCATGGGGTACATCAATAAGGGCATAGATGCCCACGACAAGGAAATACTGTGTACAGTACTGGGTACCAGTGTACAAGAAAGATATAGTGGAGCTGGAGAGGGTCAGAGACAGCAACCAGAGTAATACGGGGAATGGGAGGACTACAGTAACCAGAAATATTATCAGAATAAGGGTTATTTAGTTTAGAAAAAAGAAGGCTTAGGAGAAACCTAATAACTATGTATAAATATATCAGGGGGCCGTACAGAGATCTCTCCCATGATCTATTTATACCCATAACATAACAAGGGGGCATCCTCTACGTCTTGAGGAAAGAAGGTTTCTACACCAGCACAGACAGGGGTTCTTTACTGTAAGAGCAGTAAGACTGTGGAATTCTCTGTCTGAAGAGGTGGTCATGGTGAACTCTGTAAAAAAGAGTTCAAAAAGGGGCTGGATGTCTTTTTGGAGAACAATAACATTACTGGTTATGTATACTAGATTTATAGGGACAGAATGTTAATCCAGGGATTTATTCTGACTGCCATATTTGGAGTCGGGAAGGAATTTTTACCTCTAGTATGAGGGTTTTTTGCCTTCCTCTGGATCAACTCAACTCAATAGGGACTTATTAGGGTTATAGGTTGAACTTGATGGACTCTGGTCTTTTTACATAGAAGAAATTTACAAATCTGTTTAACTTTCTGAAGCCAGTTGATATAGATATATATATATATATATATATAAAATTAAATCCTGGATAAACCCTTTAACCCAGAAAGAGATTTACATAAATGACTACATAATAATACATTACTAGTTGCACTGGAACTTTTCTTACAATACTGTAAATTAATATTCTCAGCTCCTACTGCTCTATAATATGCTGCCCACAGATTGGATTGAACCTTTAATGTAAAGATAGGTTCACATTGGCATTGGAGCTCCGGTACAGACCGTACTGTCTCAGCTTGTGTAAAAACGGAGTTGGATAGTCCATTGCACACGGACACGAACCGATCCAGATGGATCCCAAACGGGCCCCACAGATTGCATTGACTTTAATGGAGTCTACCTGGATTCTTTCTGGTTTATTAGCAGGATCTCAGCAAAATAAAAATATTACTGCTTGCAATATTTTGTTCCTCCACTCCTGTCCCGTTATTTTAACAGATTCAGCGAATGGAGCATAAAGGGTACCTCTCATCAAAAAAACTTTTGATATATTATAGATTAATATATGCAGAATAACTTTACAATTGCATGTTATCAAAAAATATGCTTCTTTCTATTTAATTTTCCACTTTGAAGAAATGACCACTAGGGGTCTCCCTACCAGTCCTGGCAGCAAGCATTTCAGACTCATGCTGGAGTCCTAAACACTACGAGCTGCCAGTCTGCTTTGTTCACAAAGGAGAACACACAGAGCTGCCAGCCTGCTTTGTTCACAGCCTGTTTGGCTGTGAGCAAAGCAGGCTGGCAGCTCTGAGTGTTTAGGACTCCAGCATGAGTCAGAAATGCTTGCTGACAGGACTGATCGGGAAAAATACAATAGAAAGAAGCATATTTTTCATTAACATGCTATTGGAAAGATATTCAACATTCAGTAATCTAAAATATATCAAAAGTTTATTTGATGAGAGGTACCCTTTAAAGAAGATGTCCAGTGGTAAGAAACTTATCTGCAGTATAGGGGATAAGTGTCTGAGCCGACCGCTGGAACCCCCAGCGGTCTCCCGTACGGGGACCCAGCTAAGTGGAGTTTGCACACAGCACATCAGCTGGTCAAAACACACCTACTCCATTCATCTCTAGGGGAGAGGCGGAGATACAGCGTTTGTGTCTCTCCAACTCTCCCATGCAGATGAATGGAGGGGGGTGTGTTTCGACCAGCTGACAGAGCACAGATGTAAACCTGGCCTAACATGCTCCCTTTTATATTATTACAACAGTGCCCCCAGTGGTCGAATTGGAGGAAAAAAAATAAAATAAAACTTCATAAACAAACAGTAAAAACTTACAAAAAAAAAAAAAAAAAAGCAAAGAAATGTAATATTAATATAACAACTATGATCTGAAATTAACTGTTTAATGGCCAGTATGCAGGCAGATCTCGGTGGAATCACAAGGCCAGGTTGTAGCTTAATCACATTGCACGTGTTACAATCCTCATTTAATTTAGAGGTACTAGACACAAGCTCTTTCTCCCGTGTGTTTTTCTATTTAATGCACAGAGTGGACTAAAGATGTATTAGCAATGATCTAAGAAATCTGTATAGCCGGATCAATACCTCTTCCAAGAAGCAATCCTATTTTCTTATTCCACAGGGAATCCTGCGAGATGAAAGAATCTCTCATATCCCCCCTCCTCTGATTGTACCCTGGGCACAGGATGCCGCTGGAGACCCAGAGAGCAGCAGCCAGCTTGGAAGGGTTACAGGCATTTCATTAATTGCTCTTCTACGTTTGATTAAAATCCTTCATTCCTTCATGGCCCTTCAAGCTCACTTACAACTGTGCATTTAATTACATTCTCTGCTGCCCAGATAACTGTAACCCCCGATCAAATATTTCACTTTATTAACAAAGGGGGATAGTCGCACAGCATGGCAAAGTTCAAGTAGGAGCAGACAAGGGATAAAGAGAGTTAAAAAAATCATGAAGCTTTAACATTCAAAAAGGGAGGGGGACACAGTTTTCCATTATTTAGTAATACTTTTTATTGGATTAAAATTCTAATTTTAGACAAAACAGTATTTCCTCTGCATAATGTAAAGCTGGAAATAGTGGGGGCACGGTCTTTGAAGGATTATCCCTGAACGTTGGCGTTCCTCTCAGGCTTTCAATATTTTGGAATTTGTCATAAATATTTTATTGATTTATTCTTTTATATATAATGAAGCTTACAAGTTTAAAACAATATTTGTAGAGTTATAAGGGAGGAGGCAGAGAGTGCAGGGAGGGGTACAAATATTTTGGCATTTTCATAAAATTTCTCAAAAGCTTTACCTGAGGTGGGTTCTCACAGTAAAAAGATCAGCAGTCTCAACCTTGACTAAACTAGCCCTATGCAAGCTATGAGCTTTATTAGAAACACTAAGACAGTACATGCAAAAATGTTCATTGTTTGGAACCCTTGAAGATTCCCTGGGCAAACTCTTTAACTACCTCATGCCCACTGTGAACGTGACAGCTCTTGCAGGATATTCTCAATGCCCTTGTCTTCCTCCAACCTATTCCTTTTTAATGGCTATACATTTCCTTTCAAGTCTAGTCAATTCTCACAATGCTACTTGCATGTCACTCCTTTACCTTGAGTGAATGGGAATAGTTAGGGGTCTAACGTGATGCCCCTTTTAACTGACTGGAGTGCCCAATTTAGCTCCTTTGCCTAACCCTAAACAACCTTAATCCATGAAAGTGCAAAATACATTTATGGCAGTAGCTAGCATGAATATTGAGGTAGATCATTCAAGACGAGAGGTATCATTGACCCCCCCCCCCCCCCCCCCCCCGATAGATTATTTTGGTGTGCCACTTACAATCAAGGTTTTATTCCTATTTGGCCTTCGTAAACTCTATCATCATACATGTGGGAGAAGATCCTTTTAGAGAAATCCATTTCCTGCCTATTTTAATCCTATATATATGGGACACTGTTCCTTGAGAAAAAGTTGTGACAAATTTATAAGCTAGTTTTTATTATCTCCTTTTAAATGCTATTACAACAGATGCTACAGTCGAAAGTTTAGAAAACCAGCAGCTGTCAAGTCTGAATGCTAGCTATATAAGTTTGTAGGTGTTGGTACATCTAAGCATGCCTTCCATTGTGACCCATAACAAACAAAAAGTTGGTTCTTTATTTATAATAAATCCCTTGTTTCAAACTTTAGAAACAGATAGATATGTAAAGAACGAGACATATGGTTATTATGAGGATATTTACATTTTAAGGGTCTGTTTTACCTTATTACTTTTCCTTTTCTTCAAATGTAGGTGTTTATATCTGACTTATTGTCACATTCGCATGTAAAGATAGCATAAGAAGTGAGGTATGAGATTTAGGCGCTGATAGGCACCACATTTAGTGGCTATTTATATGACACCCTACTGAGCAATGCAAAAATTCCTCTGGAAGGTTTCATTTGAGGTGTGAACACCCCCATAGCTGTCATCGGTATTGTTTTCTACATCTTCGAACACAGGGTAGGGAAATGAAGAAACCATAGGCTGTCATACTGATGGTGGAGAAGGACATGAATAGTCTTCTAGCTCTGAAACCCTCCAATGCATCATTTGCCATCAAAAGAAGAGCTGAGGCGCAGAGCTGTCACCCATCTAGTCTCCAACCATAAGACAAACATACATGGATAACAACGAGAGTTTCCTGAAGACCCCCCACCCCCACCCCTCACAATCCTTTGCATCTTCTCCTACTACCTCCTACTACTTTCTCACCCCAAAGATGCAGCCTCCAACCGCATCATGTGTTAATGATGCTACATGGGCTTGACAATTCCTTGTCACTTTGCTTACTTTTTCCTTAGAATATATATTTTTCTGGAGACAGCTCCTTCGGAAGGAAGCAAAGGAGGCACCTGTCAGTTTAGAGATTACATTTAATCAGCAGAGGCAACTGGAGCAGGTAGAGAAGAAGCAGGGGAACGTGGTGGGAAGGCTTTGCAGCCTAGCAATTTGCTCAGCTGGCTATGGAGATGTGGATAGACACTTGAAGAGGCATTTTATCTTTATGCCTACTAGCCTTGGGAAGGATATAGCACCAGCAGATCTGTGCTGAGCCATACTAAAAATGTGCAAAACTGTAAGACCTTGGGGTCACTAAAGTAACTTCAAGTGTATACAGGAACCTAAGAAAACCTATTAATCTACTAATTTGTGAGTGGCCATAAAATAACCCCAAAACGTAGGCTCTACAAGAGTAAAAACATATAAAGGAAGTTAATCAGCCGATGATACTACCATAGCAGTCCAACTAGGGCTGGGCAGTATGATCAAATATGTGTATCACGGTACTTTTGTAACTTATGGTGGTTCCACAGTATATAACGGTATTTCTCCCCCCCCCCCCCCCAAATCATGCGACCCACGAGCACTGTTCTGCTCCCCCCCCCCCGCCAAATTAATCATCAGCCCAGCTGATAGCAGTCCAACTAGGGCTGGGCAGTATGATCAAATATGTGTATCACGGTACTTTTGTAACTTATGGTGGTTCCACAGTATATAACGGTATTTCTCCCCCCCCCCCCCCCAAATCATGCGACCCACGAGCACTGTTCTGCTCCCCCCCCCCCGCCAAATTAATCATCAGCCCAGCTGATAGCAGTCCAACTAGGGCTGGGCAGTATGATCAAATATGTGTATCACGGTACTTTTGTAACTTATGGTGGTTCCACAGTATATAACGGTATTTCTCCCCCCCCCCCCCAAATCATGCGACCCACGAGCACTGTTCTGCTCCCCCCCCCCCCCCCCCAAATTAATCATCAGCCCAGCTGATAGCAGTCCAACTAGGGCTGGGCAGTATGATCAAATATGTGTATCACGGTACTTTTGTAACTTATGGTGGTTCCACAGTATATAACGGTATTTCTCCCCCCCCCCCCAAATCATGCGACCCACGAGCACTGTTCTGCTCCCCCCCCCCCCCAAATTAATCATCAGCCCAGCTGATAGCAGTCCAACTAGGGCTGGGCAGTATGATCAAATATGTGTATCACGGTACTTTTGTAACTTATGGTGGTTCCACAGTATATAACGGTATTTCTCCCCCCCCCCCAAATCATGCGACCCACGAGCGCTGTTCTGCTCCCCCCCCCCCCAAATTAATCATCAGCCCAGCGCTGCGCTGTCCCCATCTGGGTACTACTCACATATGTCACCCGCAAGCGCTGCCTTCCTCATCCTCCTTTTTGTTGCGGGCCGCCTGCGCTGGCCAAAACTGTGTACTGTCTGCTGTATCCCTATGTGGCCGTCAACCTATCACTGGCCGCAACGATGTTCCGCCTCGGCCGGTGATAGGTTGAGCCCACTGTCATGTAAGAAGCTGGCCAGAGCTCCTTACATGACAGTGAACTCAGCCTATCACCGACCGAAGCGGAACATCACTGCGGCTGGTAATAGGCTGACGGCCGCATAGGGATACAGCAGAGATACAGCGCACAGTACACAGTTCCAGCCAGCGCAGGAGGCCCGAAACAAACAGGAGGACGAGGAGGGCAGCGCTTGCGGGTGACATATGTGAGTAGGGGGACAGTGCAGCGCTGGGCTAATGATTAATTTGGGGGGGTGGGGGGAAAGTAGAACAGCACTCGCAGGTCACATTTGATTAATTCCCCGATGTGGGGACAGCGCAGCGCTGGGCTGAAATTTCTTGGATTCCCGAGGGGGAGGGGCCAAACTTATTGCAATATGGGGAAAAATTCATATTGTGTAGGACGAAAATTTCGGTATTCTGTATGAGCCGGTATACCGCCGAGCCCTAAGTCCAACAGTTGGACAACTTGGTACAGAACTATTGGACCTAATCTATAGTTACACATTCACTTTCTAGTCTGGGAGGCTAATATATATCCTTAGGGAGACTGCCTTGCTTAGATGAATCTCTACGCCATTTTGGCAAAGTTCTCTGGGAAGAAAGGTAGCTCTCCTTCAAAAGTTCTCCTTTGTCACTTTTGAGGTAGCTTTCCAATTTTCAACCCAGTAAAAAACCTTGAAATATAACTATGGATTATTAGCCAAACCAAAGTCATCCATCTGTACACAGCTGTTTTAGGGTTTTTGCCTCTTGTCAGTACAGAGCAGGGCACTACATGGCTTTGGTCTTTTGGGTCTGAGTATAAGGCTCTTTAAGGGGCCAAGCATGGACTTACAGGGAAGCTACATCCAAAAGGTGGCACTAGAGATCCTGCTCTTCTGATAATTTGCATTTATTTCCTCAAGTTGAATTACTGTCCAAAGAATCCAGCACCTCCAATAATCAGAAAGACATATACACAATGATAGTACCTGTTTTTCCGTCATAGCATAAATGTACTGTCGATCAGGGCTAAGCACCAAATCTCGTAGGATTGCATTCCCTTCGTGGACTATAACATTTTCGTACTGCTGTGTGGAGTGGAAGGATGGTCCAGACAAGTCCACTAGGATCTGTACGGGAAAAGGAAAGAGACAAAACAGAATTAGCAGATGCTCTTTAAACCCCAGTAATTCAAGCAAACTGTAGCCTGGAAAGAGTTAAATCCGACATGTTTTAATTAGTTTGGAGAATCTCTGAACAATGCTGTTTAATTACAGATTGTGAGATCCCAGAGCAAGGCTCATCGTTTCTCGGTCAATACTCTGCGCTAATCCAAATCACTGTAGGGCCGCAGTCGTGTTTATTGCAATGGAGGAAGCAGAGGCTGATAAACAGACTATTGAGCCCTTCAGATAAACTCCAAACGCTATTAAAAAGATTAGACGGACACGGGCAAACACATGGAGTATTAGGCAAACACAACATTACAATCGCTGCAGCAACTTGACATTCGTGAAGTGCGTATCGCTGCACCATGAATGATTGCGCAGCACAGAAGCCAATGCAAGTGGCTTTATAATGATTAAACATGGATGGCAGATAGGCGAGCACCAGAGGAAAAAGTAAATATTAATACAATAGACTGTAAAGCCCCCGCTTGGGTTCTGAGCAAACGAGGGCTCTGTATACGGCATATGACATTATGACATTAGGTGACATTATGCTCATGGTTCCAACAGAGCATGGTGAAAGTCTCTAGGATGACTAGACAAGACACAATGGGTCACAAACAGCCTGACAGATACAATAGATAATAAGCATCCGTACAATATTCTGGGTTGTATGTGGGGTTATGTGAAATGTTTACACACACACACACGCACACACGCACACACGCACACACGCACACACACACACACACACACACACACACACACACACACACACACACTGAAATGTATCTACTATCTAACAAAACCATAAAGAACATTCAGACACATTTCAAAAATAAAGAAGCTATGGAAAAGTTGTCATTCTCTATAAAATATCTAGTGTATTATTTGAGAAGAGGTTCCTCCTGGAGATTAAACATGAAGTCATGTTCCACATTGGTCGGAAAGCTTTAGAGTTTTCCAGAATTTGTAAAATAAAAAAATAAATTTTATACATAGATATTTATTTTAATTAAAGCAAAAGTAAGCTGAGTGTAATGGCAGGCTGCATCAAGACCCAAGGCAAACCCTTGAAGGCATTCTCTTTTGGGAAACTTCTGGCCATTCATCTGCCCCAAGGTTAGAGCTGGGAGCTGGCTCCCCAGAGTTTGCTCATTAGGATGGAAATATATGCCAGCATGCTAACAAATCACGGGCTGGGTTTAATTAGAGGCACGGCTTTGATTCAGCGCCAGCACCCGATATCATCTGAGGATTATTTTTAGGCAGTTTTACTAAACAAATGTACTCAATGGAGACCAGATTTAAACAGACAGGGACAATGTTGGCAAACAAGTTAGGTTTAATAAAGTTGTGGGATTCAACAGTGAGCAGTTGACAAGGCGTAGGCATTACACAAAGTTTAATGGGGCAGTCAGTCACACATACAATAAATACGTGGTGTGAACCTGACTTTTAAAACAGGCAATAAGGATCACCTGACAAAGAAAACCGCAACAGTCTGGTTTCTACATTGTAGCAGCTTGTGACTACCAGAGACATACCTTACCACAAGAGCAAATGTGTGTCACACTCCACCCCCTTGTTATTTTCTTACCATACATAGGTACATTTGTTGACTAGTAAGTTTCACCTATGCTAGGATAGAATTCAATACGATCTATCACGGGAAAAAACTATAATGAAAAATTTGGTGTTCTTCCTACAATTTTTAGGATGTATCATTACTAGTCTCCAACCCTGGGGTCATCAATAGGACATTATGTTATGAGTGGAGAGTTCCTTTTATTTTACCTACTTTTAAATGAGAGATTTAGAGCAGTCAGAAGCTGGATGAAATTCAACCAGGGATGATCTCCATAAGAAATGTTTATCTGGGACAGATGCCGGCTACAGAAAGACATGAGGGTCACAGGCATTCATAAGTATAGTGTGATCGCAGCCAGAAGCTATAAAAATTCCCTTAGAGCAGCAGCTCTGAAATACTGCAATGTATTATAGCAATATGTTTAAAGGGCAACTCTATACTGAACAGGAGACACACTGTTTAAGAACCAGTTTTGAGACATGCTACCAACAGTTTAATTTTTGAGGGTACTTTTTTTTTCCAAAAAGAAAATAGCATCATCCTTTTCTATATTAAATATTTGTTTTCTTTTACTTGTGTAAAACAGTATGACTACCATTACAGCTCCCTTAGGGATTATCACTCAATTTTCTGGAGTTTGGGGAAGGTGGGTGATGACATATATGGAAAAGATGGGTGGCAACCTGTTTGAAAGCAGTTTTGGCAGCCATAGTGTCATTAACTAGGATTCAAGCTATGGCCTTAGCCTTGTGCGAGGGTGACATCCCTGACCTTGTGAGGGGGGGGGGGGGGGGGTGACAAGGCTGTGGGTTAACACTAGGTGCTCGAGATGGTGGTGACAGTATAATAGGTTGTACTTTTAGACACAAGATGTGTGAGCAGGAACTTTTTATTTCACTGTCTCCATCCTGTAACTTTTGGTCAAAGTCTCAGGCGGCGGCGGCTTCAGAAATAGTAATGTAAACATAGGAAGCAATGCAAGCGTAAAGTCATGTCAGATGCAACTGGATCGAAATCAAAAATGCAGAAATAACTCTGTACCTAAGTGAAAGATAAATCAATAGTACAGGAATGATGTGAGTCAAAAATGCAGGAAACATATTGTTCATGGCTGGAAAAAAAATCTATTAGGAAATTAAATTTGGCAGGGAAATTTAAAGGGGAAAATCCACCTTGAGGCCCCCCAAAAAAATAAAAAAATATTGTGTACAGGCTTTGATAAATCTCCCCCTATATTAATATTGAAAATAGTATGCTTCCCCCTAGTGGCCCAGTGATCATGAAAAATAAGACTAATTTATCATTGTATTACACATGATGCAGAGAAAACATTTCAAAATGAAGATAGGAGATTGATTGTGGCTGCACATAGGCCCACATTGGTGATTAGATAAGAAATGAGTCGTGAAAGGGGGAGAAAGGCAGCAATTGACTATAATACGCACATTATGTGACTGAGATTTCATGGAAAGTATTGGGGTGTCAGGGTGAAGCTTACTGTATTCATTTATAGGTGCCATTAGGCTCTGTGACTAAATTAGGTGGCACTACACCTAAAATATAAAACATATTCATGTAAATATGACATAAAATGCAGTATATGTTACTTTGCATTAGAGTTTAATATAATCTACATTATTAGCCATTCAGTAGAGTTTTGCCTTCGGCTGTCTGGGCATGCTGAATGTTGTAGTTTTGCAACAGCTGGAGAACCACAAGTAGAAAATCACTGATATAAAGAGTCCTTCTTTCATACTCTCCCCTTTATCTCAAAAATCGCCAGTGTTATTTAGTGTGACAATAGAAGTCTGACCTCAAAGTTACTGCAATTTCATAGGCAAGGACCAAACAATCCGATTTAGAAGTAAACATAGAAATATACACCGCAAATGAAGGCAGAGATGAGTCTTAATTTGGGGAACAAGATTTCAGCGCCAGATTAGATGGGTGATGTCTCCTCCCCCCCCCCTCCCCAGCAACAGACATGTTTGTTTTCCCAATTACAGCGAGGATCGGCACAGCTGATAACAGAATAAAATGTCTATTAAAATATATTTTTGTTTTCTGCGAGATCTTTCTACATGAGAATTCTGGGGTAATTGTATAATTGAGCTGTAACAAGCGCCAGTTGAGGGAGACGGAAAAAAAAAATAGGATAAATCTGAGCTAAAAAAAAAAAAAAAAGTTCAATGAAACCCTTTGGCTACAGCTGTCAAATTACATATTTTAATGAGGGAAAATAAAGAAATTTCTAAACGCAAGTAACTTAGCGGAGGACTGAAATGTGGGTCAATGGAGACTAAGGAAGGCAGAACAAAGGATATTGTGGAGTAATAATAGAAATGGGAGGAGGACGGTGGTGGCTGCCGATTGGGAACCTGAGAATTACACAAGTATTTACAGTGAGAAAGCAAATCATGCTGAAGAGATAAAAGAAAAATTACACAGACACGAGCTTGAGCTGATGACTATGGGGAAGCAAGGATGGATTGCAAAACCACCATTAACCACATGGGGCAGTATCATAGGTCTTCCCTAGAGCTACAGCAGACATCAGCGCATATAAAATTTTCATATAAAACCCAATGTACCGCAAGTGTCAGTCTGATTCCACCAAAGTTTTTGGTTTCTAGTCAAGTGCAAGAAAGTCAGGTTTTCATATAACAAAGTTTAGGTTCAATAAGTGTCATTGCACCAT
Source organism: Hyla sarda (assembly GCF_029499605.1). Taxonomy (NCBI): domain Eukaryota; kingdom Metazoa; phylum Chordata; class Amphibia; order Anura; family Hylidae; genus Hyla; species Hyla sarda. The sequence goes on along the minus strand of NC_079194.1, from coordinate 121,489,736 downwards.
GGTCCCAGTCTCAAGTGCCAGGGTTCCAGTGCATGCCAGGAAAGCCAGGGGGGAAAAGACACCAACATCCTGGAACCCAGTGCTCATTTATCACCACAATGTGTTGAGGGTTTGAGGTCACTTAATAAAGACTAAAACAAGAACCTTTTCCATGTCCCCTGGAAGCTCCCCACCACCACCTTATTGCCAAGCTTGGTCTTTACAGTTTGGTCTACCCTTTCGAATAAATAAACGTAATGGTACAAGTGCTACTACTCCCTACCAACCTCCCTAGTATGGAGGAATAGGAGCGATCAGCAATAATACTCTGACATCTATCTAGTCAATGTTGATGCTAATCCTCCCCCCCCCCCCACAGGATTCCTAATAATGTCGCCTTTAATGTTAAGGGTCCAAGACAGCAAAAGGAAGGGGCGGGCAAAACAGTATCTGAAAAGAGTCACCTACACTCACACCTGAACACTCCATAGGGATAGAAGGTCATAAGGTTCTCGGTACTGAAGACATCATGTGGACAGGGGTATTTGTAGTCTTCTTGCCATCATTCCCAACCCGCATCTAAACTGGTGAAAACGGGGAACAGATTGCTTTATTTTGATTTCTTGAGCAGGAATGTGTATGTAAAATGTAGTGTACCTTTAAGAAGGCAATCCCCAAAAGCTTGCTAAAGCATATCTTACCTGAGGTAACCAGACTACACCTGGCAAACAATCTATGGAAGCGAACTAAGAAACACATTTGTGTGTGTGTTATTTTTTTTTTTTTCTCTTTTTGGCTCCCTTGCATAGTGAATATGGATTATCCCAAATTCTGGTATCCTGGGCCTGGCAGAGCCCATTCGGCTGGCTCATCTTGTAATAAGTCATACTATATTAATATTTGGATGTGCTGCAAACTCCTGGCATCTAGTTAATTATGATTAGCGAAATAACGGAGATTAACGGCTGTCATTAGGAAGGCATCTTTTAAGGGGGAACGTTTAGGGATGGTTAGCCACTTCTATGAAAGAGGTGCAGACGTTTGCTGGGGGTGAATGGGCACAAGAGTCCTTTAGATTTATTAAGATTTTAGGGGTCAGAGTATCAAAGAGCTAAGACCCCCAACAAGTTCAGTGTAGTTTCCATGACATTTACTGCTGGATGTAAGAGCTTAGTGAAGGAAATTAATCTTAAAGGAAGCTGGTAGAACATATTATTGTATATATACTAGTATACTGAACCCATGCCCATGTAATCTGCTAGTTAACTGATGTTAGATGTAAAAGTTAGACCAGTAATGGGTGATAAATATTTTTGGGTACAATATACCTTTAGTTATCATATAGAAAAAAGTTCTGCAAATTTCTAATAGACTTTGCCATTTGGGCCCTTTTCACTCCACTTTCCTAGCTTGCACTATTTCTCTTACGCCAGTATAAAATTCCCCCAAATTTAACATAGTGTTGTGCAACATATTTACAAAGCCACAAGAAAATAAACATTTAAATAGCCTATAAATTGGCCCAAATGCCTACTAAATAATGTGAAGTAAAACGATCTTGAATAAATGGCACAAGTTACAACTAAATCAAAGTCCAAAATCTATAAAAAGTCTAAGGAATAGCTGGAGAACCAGAACATTTCTCCATATATGTGCATAGTAGCTGCAAGGACCTGATCCCTGTGACTGCAGGTGCATAACACCATACTGCCGTCCAGACCCACAAACAGTACTCTGGATTGGGACACAGTTATCAACGTGATATTGGCATTAGTTTTTACCAACCGTTGATGGGACGTCATATCCGTCACCATTCAGTAACATAAGTGTTGTTCATATCTTTGCCAATATGGTATCTTTACAATATGTATTGTAGATCTATTCAGCACCTTACTTGGTAATAACAAACACACAACTTATGTTGATCTCTCACATCTTTTCCCAATACATCTCCCCTGATGACATCACCGCTCCTGATGACAGAAATGCGTAGGTAGCGTTTAATCTCCATATGGGGTTGCCCCTTGAGAATGCTCAAGGACGTGATGGTTTGGTACTTGTAGACTTGAGCTAAGGTCTGGGTCACGCCACATGATTTTGAATGAGATCAGATTTTAGGTGGTTTTGGTAACTACACTAAATATCACAGTCTTGTGTGTATTTAAAAAATTCTAAGTAAATGTTACCTTTTATTTAAGCCGTTTCCTTTTCCCCGGAAAAAAATTAGCTCTACTTGTCACCTCTGTTCTTTCTCCATACAAAGACTATTGTTTTTAAAGATAGACCATACTCTAAGTATCATCATTAGATCTGAAAAGGCTGAGAGCTAAAGCCAATACTATAACTGTGTACAGAATGTGTGTCAATGGAGATGTTGAATTAAAAAAAATAAAAAATAAAAAAAAAGGTGGGGGGTGGGTGGAGGGGCTATGGTTGTTCCCCCTTGTTCCAAATGTGACGATATTCTGCGCCTCTTATCTCTCTGTGGTAGTGATTAATTCCCCATGACTGGCAGCAGCAACAGGAGCGGGCGCTCAACGTGGCCACACTTCAAAGCCAGGGGCTTATCTGCCTCAAACACATGCGGCAACCTTTTCAGAAAAACCCTTCACCGTTCCACGGACTAAGAGCAGCCAGAGAAAAGCACAAGAGAACGAGGCCTTGTGTGTCAGCAGCACAGCTCCGTTCCACCTACTTGGGCCAAAGTCTTATTCATTTTTTTTCCCTGTGTTATTCTTTGTTTCCCTTCACTGGACATCACCCTCACCACTTGTTTCTTCTTAAAATTCTACCTTATCGGCTCTAAATGAACAAAAGCGGTGACAAACCCAGAAGGCAATACATATAACAGATAAAGCATATACAAGTTTTCCTAATGCACACATATAGAATGTACTAGTAGACAGGAGACCGGAAAAACATCTGAAGGGCCAAGAATCCTAAAGTAATGGAGTAAATAAAAGGTTTAAAGAAATGTAATGTAGATATTTAGCGCATCACCATGTTTCTTACTAAATATATTTCCAAAGGTGTTATTTACATGATATTTTCACCAGATGTTGGTATGTAATGTAATCCATGACATACAAAGAAACCAAAGCAAATAAGCTCAGAAATTAGGTGATGTGCAAAAATGTGAAATGAAACAGATTGGGGGGGGCAGCGGCGGGCCCCCCGCCATTAGACATTTTATCCCCTATCCTTTGGATAGGGAACAAGATGTATTTGGCCGGAATACCCCTTTAAATAAGCTTCTACATTCTTTATTTAGTAATGAAGTCTTGTATGGTGAGTGTGAATACAGGCCATGGCGTCAGAGTGCATTACTTACAGTTTTCATTGAGACAACAGTACCTAATTCCATGTCTTTTTGAATTTATCCACAAGTGGTCGTTTGCTCTTCTAAACTCTTCTGATTATTCTTTTCTTGTGAGGAGCACCGGACGTGGCAAATTTATAGTGAAATGATTGTCTTTCCTTTGACATATTATGGCCCCAATAGTGCTCACTGGAACATTCAGAAGCTTAGAAAACCACCTGTAACCAATGCAATTGTTATGTTTTGCAACAATTAGATTGGGAAGGTCTTGAGACAGCTCTTTGCTTTTACCCCTCATGAGATGTGTCTTGTGTGGCAACTTGGCAATAAGACCTTTTTGGGACTGATCCTGCTGATATTAATTTGCACTGACAAGGGGCATGGTTGCTTTTTTAATTGTTGATTGATGTCAACTTTTGTCTAGTCTTGCCATGCCTTTTTGCACCTATCATACTTTTCCTTATGACATTTCACATTATTGCAAATAACTTAAGTTTTTTAGCTTATTTTTGGTTTCTTTGTATGTATGGGTTAACTGGGTTGTTGCCAACATCTGGTGAACATTTCATGTCAGCAGCAACTTTAGAAATACATTTAACATGGTTAAATGTTTGATACTTATTTTACCTGCTGTATATGAATTCCTATCATAATGGATAGCCAAAGCTACCATAAGCCACACTAGGTGGTAGTCACTAGGAAAGCTGCAGGAAAAATTAAAGGAAAACGGCCACATATTTCTCCCGCCCCACATGTACTGGAGGATAGTGCGGGAGATGCTGATTAAAACGAGCCCTACCTTGGTCTGATCCACGCCGCCATTCGCCCGCACTTGTAGTTTTAATCTCTGTGTATATCCGGCTGTAACTGGCAAAGGCGGTGCTTCTGCGGGCTAACTGACACTGACGTCAGCGCCGCTCATGAATATTCATCCCTCCTGTTCTCCCTCTCTTCGCCGCTCCTAACCAGATGGAGGGATGAATATTCATGAGCGGCGCTGATGTCAGTGTCAGTTAGCCCGCAGAAGCACCGCCTTTGCCAGTTACACAGAGATTAAAACTACAAGTGCGGGCGAACGGCGTCGCGGATCAGACCAGGGTAGGGCTCGTTTTAATCAGCATCTCCCGCACTATCCTCCAGTCCATGTGGGGCGGGAGAAAATATGTGACAGTTTTCCTTTAAGTTTTAAATGCCACCTACTAAAGCCAATGAACAACTATCTAATTTATGGTCAAGCCAGATCCTATAGAAAGATAAACCCTGTCCATTCTGGTAAAAGCCACTTTCACACAGCTACAATACTATTGTTAACAATACATCTGTAATATAAGTAGTTTTTTTTTTTTTTTACAGTTTTGATCACTTTTTTCAACATCTTTGCAGTCTTTTTTATGTATTTTTAGCAATGTATTGGCTGTAGCAAAAGTTATAGCCCTAAAAACTGCTATTTTCATGGAGAGGCCTTAAAAACCCAAAATAGGAGCCATAATACAGCATAAAAAACTGCTTTATTTTGGGCAATAGACAACATTAAGAATAAACAAACAAATAAAAAAAAAAGAGTCCAACATTTCATTTTCACTCAAAAGTTAAAAAGTATAGCATATAGTTTATTTTTAGCTGATTTTTGAACTGCTGTTATATGGTTCAAAACATGGAAAAAAAAAACAAGTGGGGACATGGCATAATAGTGGAGAAACACTAAGACATCCAGACAACCTAATTACCATAAATGCAGATAATGTGGGTGCTACGGAGCCTTGGAGAGTAGTGGTTTAACCCTTGGGTGTTGAAAATAAGGGTTTGAAGACTTGGCCTAATAATAGCATACAAAATACAGGAATTACACAAAAAAAAAAAGTGTTTAGTTATGATATATAGAGAGGGACATGTCCTTAACAACAAGCTCTCAGATCTTGACTTCTACCAAGCCTCAGCCTTCACACTCAACCGCATTCTGGCTCTGTGAGACGTCGTCCTCTACGTGCGCCCACTGAAAAGCTGTTGGTGGTGACATGGCGCAGAGGATTAGCCAGGAAAATGACAGCCATGCAGGTCACACAGCCAGTTGTGGGGCAGCTGTTTGAGCAAATCCTTATGACAAGCTGGAGGACAGATGGGATTCCTTTGAACAGCTGTTGCCTTGAGGTCCAGTCAGAGCAGGCAGAGGAAGCATAGACACTGAAGGGGATGGCTTTTATTTGGCTGACTGCGCCCCCCATCCCAGGCCAAAAGCAGACAGAGCGGCCATTTACAGTGGGACAAAAAAATATTTAGTCAACCACCAATTGTGCAAGTTCTCCCACCTAGAGGCGCCTGTAATTTTTATCATAGGTATACCTAAACGATGAGAGACATAATGACAAAAAAAAAAAGTCACATTGATTTAAAAAAAATTTTTTTGAAAATTATGGTGGAAAATAAGTATTTGGCCACCTACAAACAAGCAAGATTTCTGGCTCCCACAGACCTGTAACAACTTCTTTAAGAGTTTCCTCTGTCATCCGCTTGTTACCTGTATTACTGGCACCTGTTTGAACTTGATATCAGTATAAAAGACACCTGTTCAGAGCCTCTAACAGTCACACTCCAAACTCCACTATGGCCAAGGACACCAGAAACAAAATTGTAGACCTGCACCAGGCTGGGAAGACTGATCCTGCAATAGTCAAGCAGCTTTGTGTGAAAAAAATCAACTGTGGGAGCAATTATTAGAAAAATGTAAGATATACAAGACCACTGATAATCTCCCTCGATCTGGGGCTCCTCGCAAGATCTCACCCAGTGGCGTAAAAATGATCACAATAACAGTGAGCAAAAATCCCAGAACCACACAGGTGGGCCTAGTGAATGATCTGCAGAGAGCTGGGACCAAAGTAACATAGGCTACCATCAGTAACACACTACATCGCCAGGGAATGAAATCATGCAGTGCAGACGTTTCCCCCTGCTTAAGTCAGTACATGTATGGGCCCTTCTGAAGTTTGCTAGAGAGCATTTTTCGATGATCCAGAAAAGTATTGGGAGAATGTCATATGGTCAGATGGAACCAAAGTAGAACTTTTTAATAAAAACTCAACTCATGTTTGGAGGAGAAATAATGCTTGGATGGAGTTGCATCCAAAGAACAACATACCTACTGTGAAGCATGGGGGTGGAAACATCATGCTTTGGGGCTGTTTTTCTGCTAAGGGACCAGGACGACTGATCCGTGTAAAGGAAAGAATGAATGGGGCCATGTATCATGAGATTTTGAGTGAAAACCTCCTTCCATCAGCAAGGGCATTGAAGATGGAACGTGGCTGGGTCTTTCAGCACGACAATGATCCCAAACACACCAACCGGGCAACAAAGGAGTGGCTTCATAAGAAGCATTTCAAGGTCCTGGAGTGGCCTAGCCTGTCTCCAGATCTCAACCCCATAGAAAATCTTTGGAGGGAGTTGAAAGTCCATGTTGTGCAGCGACAGCCTCAGAACATCACTGCTCTAGAAGAGATCTGCATGGAGGAATGGGCCAAAATACCATCAACAGTGTGTGAAAACCCTGTGAAGTAGGAATCAACCGATATCGTTTTTTTAGGGCCAATACCGATAATCTGTGGCCTTTCAGGCCTATAGCTGATAATTTATACCGATATTCCGGTATAAGTTATCGGCTATTTCTCTCTTCCCCCCACCCCCGAAGAAGCCGCTGCAGATCATTGATTTAAAGCGGGCGCTTTAAATCAATGAACTGCAGCGACTTTGGCTGAATCAGAGACCACTGCCGCCGCCCGCTTCTCTCCCCCTGCCATTCCGGGGGTCCTCCTAACCACCGCCGCTGCCCCCCAGCCATCCCCTACTACCCCCACACCGCACGCCACCCCCACCCCATTGCCTCCCCTATCCCCGGTTTTATAATGACCTGTTCCCGGGGTCCGAGCTACTTCTGGCTCCCGTCCTGAGCTGTCACTGTGCGCACTGACGGTGATGTCACGTTGAGGACATCGCTGCGCAGCGCACAGCGGAACGCAGCAGGAGCCAGAAGTAGCGCGGGCCCCAGACCCCGGGAACAGGTAATTATGAAACCTGGGACAGGGGAGGCAATGGGGGTGGCGTGTGGTGCGGTGGGGGGGGGGGGTGGCGTGCGGTGGGGGGGTGGCGTGCGGTGGGGGGGGGGGGCGACGTGCGGTGGGGGGGGCGGGGGGTATGACATTATCGGATTATCGGCAAGGTAATTGCCGATATCGATAACGTCAAAAATCGTGAATATCGGCCGATAATATCGGCCAAACCGATAATCGGTCGATCCCTACTGTGAAGACTTACAGAAAACGTTTGACCTCTGTTATATACTCTTTGTTGGCAATGACAAAGTATTGAGAGGAACTTTTGTTATTGACCAAATACTTATTTTCCACCATAATTTGCTAATAAATTCTTTAAAAATCAGACAATGTGATGTTAAGGATTTTTTTTTTCTTATTATATCTCTCATAGTTGAGGTATACCTATGATCAAAATTACAGGCCTCTCATCTTTTTAGGTGGGAGAACTTGCACAATTGGTGGCTGACTAAATACTTTTTTGCCCAATTGTACATCCAACATTCCTCAGTCATCACATGGCCAAGATAAGTAAACCCCATGATTTCACAACAACAGTTTATTTAAGCTACAGCCCTGCCATAGCAGAGAGGGGAGAAGTCATGTGTTTTTTCTTCAATGTTTAATTTACTCTTTCCAGACACAAATCAAAGAGAAAGCAAAAAGAAGAAAGAGGCTTCACATTCAGTATTGTAAAGTGCCAGCAACAAAGCATAAAAGAAAGATGCAAACTTAATGCACCATGTGTAAACTTGGTTATGTTTTATTTTACATATTTTTACAACTAAGGCCAAAAAGTCACAAAATATTACATGGATTGTCTTGTGATGTCACCACTCACGGTAATATTACATTTCAGACCTATCAGAGCTACACAACACAGTCCCAGCACAATAGCTTACATGGTGAGTGCAGTTGTTTCAGCTTTGAAGAGCCACTGCTCTTGTTAAAAACATTAGTAGGTAAAAAAATAAAATAAATGGACATCCCCTTTAAGAAGCAATCGTGCTCTATGGCTATAATGGGTAGTGGGCTGTAAAAAAAGTGACAACCACTCTGGACTGAAGTTACGTCACCTTGGAGATATATTAGACATGTTCGAGGAATAAGTCAAGTCCAACTGAGAAAATGCCATCATCTAATATCCGCTTCACTTTTCCAATTATCAACTTCAGCTTGGGTAAAAAAGACATGGCTATTAAGACTTTTAAATGTATAGATAGAGTTAATAAGTGATGATATGCTTGGTCCAAGCTGCCATACAAAGACTGCACTGTAGCCTATGCCAAGGAAGCATCAGTGAGAGGACAAAGTCCAATAACCATCCTCGTGGCCTACATCTTTATGGGTTACACATAAACATTATAGGCAAGACCTCATTACAGTAAGAAAATATGTCAAACATTTAACTGAACCTCTCCCAAGGTCACAAGAAGGACAAGTTTGATATAAGAATGTCACCCTGTCTTAGAAGTGCAGCAGTGCAATCCGTAAAAAAAATAAAGTCCCATAAGACAAGGTCCCACCATCTCATACTGCTGACTGCTATAAGCACATCCACGTAAGCTCCGGCTGAAAGGACTCCTAGTGCATTAATCCCAGGAGATCAGCCCTTGTCAGACGAGCTTAGCGCAGTAGTGTATCGATTCCCTAAGCTCTACAGCCAGAAGTCGCAGAAGTGGAGCAGGAGGTGGAGAAAGTCAAATCCACGACAAGACACTTATACTATCACAAGCTGCACTTACTGTATAGAAGACACGTGCCTCTAGAAGGAAAAGGATCACTTCATGAAAGCAGAAGGAAAAAAATGAAAACAATTGGGGCATGAAAAAGTCTTCAGTTAGACAAACCAAAGGGAACCAGAGAACGCTTAAACAGGACACATGTCCAGATGGACCCAAGTAGGGTCTGGCACGGTGTCATTGTTTCTGTGTCAGAAGACATGAATTTAAAAAAAGCAGTCCCACCATTTATAAAACAACCCCAAGCAGATATTTGACTCACAAATAGTACATATGAAACGCTTTATCAGATTCCAAAATATGTACAGATCAAACACTAGACCTCCTAAATAATGATTTGGACCCCCCCTTTTTTTTATCAGCTCTTCCGTACATTAACCTTATCCCTTGTATGTAAAGATTGCCTTATATAAATACAAAGGCCACTAAAGTTTACAGACACTAGATCAGTCATAAAACCATGTAGATCTTACAGGGGTACTCAAGAGAAAAACAATCTTTTCAAATCAACTGGTGGCAGAAAAATAAACAGATTTGTAAATGACTTCTAAAAAAAAGAAATTTAAATCCTTCCAGTACTTATCAGCTGCTGTATACTACAGAGGAAGTTTTGTAGTTCTTTCCAGTCTTACCACAGTGCTCTCTGCTGCCACCTTTGTCTATATCAGTATGAAGATTTGTGATTGAGACACTGTTGGAAACTAAAAGCAGTTTTTAGAGGTCTTTTTCTTAGCAGCTGGCATAAGATATCTGTACCACTTGCAAAACCACTGTCCTACACCACCACGTTATACCCCTGCATTTATTTAAGACCAGCAGGGGTGTGGAAATTTTATAAAAAAAACTACTTGTCCACGGGACTAAAATGGAGCAAAATCTACTTGTCCCTCATGACGATCCACTTGTCCGGCCAATTTTCACTTTTACGCTCTCGTTTTTTCCTCCTCGCCCTATAATAGCCATAACTACCTGCTATAATGACACTTTTTAATTTTTCAATAACATTCTCTGAACCAAAAAAATATATAAATATATATTAAGGTAAGTGAAATTGAAATAGTAAAAGATAATTTTGCAGATTTGGTGGTTTTTCTTTTCTGCGCCATTTACCTTGTGGTCAGATAAAATGTTAGTTTTATACTTTAGGCCGCCTGATTACAGCGATACCAGATTTGTATCGTTAACGTCATGTTTTACTAATTCTGGACTTTTTCTAATTTTTTTAATTGCCATTTTTTAACCCCTGTAGCTTTATTTTTTTCCGCATACCAGGCTGTATGAGGGCTCATTTTTTGCGCCATAATCTGTTTTTTGTATCGGTGCCATCTTGGTATTGATCTGACTTTTTAATCGCTTTTTAACTTTTTTTTTCTGAGATATTATAAAAAATTTCAAATCTGTGGTTTGGTATTTTTTTTTACATTTACCGTACGGGATACATAATGTTATATTTTAATAGGTTCTACAATTACGCACGAAGCGATACCAAATATGTTTATTTTTATTATGTTTACATGTTTTTATATAGGTAAAGGGGGTGATTTGAACTTTTAACATGGAAGGGGTTAATGCAGCGGTCTTCAAACTGTGGCCCTCCAGATGTTGCAAAACTACAACTCCCAGCATGCCCGGACAGCCAACAGCTGTCCTGGCATGCTGGGAATTGTAGTTTTGTAACATCTGGAGGGGCACAGTTTGAAGACCACTGGGTTAATATGTGTTTTTCAAACTTTTATTAAAACTTTTATTATAATTTTTTTTTTTGACACTTTATTAGACTTATGAGGAATCATTAGATTCCTCAGACAGATGAATAGAGTTCTATTGAACTCTATTAATCTGTGCACTCTGTGATCCATTGATAGAGCCTGGTCCAGCCAGGATCTATCAATGACAGAGCTGGGACTGGAGGAAGCAGAGGTAAGTCCTCCGGTTACCTCCATAATGGATCGCCCCCCTGCGATCGCGCTGCGGGGGGGGGGGGGGCGATCCACCCCACTAGCCCACTAGGGAGCATACACATCTCCCTTTAGACGCCGCTGTATGCTTTGACAGCGGCGATCTAAAGGGTTAATAGCCAGCCGCGGCGATCGCCTCATGCTGGCTATTAGCGGCGGCCCCCGGCTACTGAGAACAGCCGGGGGCTGCAAAGTATGGAGCGGGCAGGAATCCCGAGCCCGCTCCATACATACTGCAGAGCGCCGCATGCATCTCCCCGTGCAGACGTGCGGGGAGTGAAGGCAGAGGACGCAGGTCTGCACGGGGAGAAATAAGCCACGCCCCCTCATCTCCCCCCGCACGTCTGCAGAGCAGGGGAGAGAAGACAAATACACAGCTTCTCATCTCCCCCGCTCTGCTTCGGAGGACACAGGCTGCAGAGTATGGAGCGGGCAGGAGTCGGGTGACCGCTCCATACAGACTGCAGATCGCCGCACTTGTCAGGTCCGGCCCTGCTTGCCCGAAGCCGGGCTAAGGGCCGGACAAATTCACCTGCCCGGCACCCAAAACTGCTAGTCCCGGGCGTCGGGCGATAGAAATTTCACATCCCTGGACCACCAGGCAATAAATACAACATCCACTCCCACACTAGACCAAGAGGCCATCAGGCCAAATATTTGTTGTCTAAACTTTTTTAAAGTCAAGAGAATCTTGTAGACAGAAAAATACTACTCTTACGGGATCGATACCTTGAAGAGGACATCACACTACCATGGAGACTGCCAGCGTATTTAGTAGGTATATTACCAGAATATCATTGGTGTGATATAGATGTTTAGGACTATGGAAAATACAGTGTTAATGATCAACTGTGCCATTAATTCACAAACGGCATTTAGGCAATCTCAAAAGTGAAAAAAATAAAGCCTTTGATATGTGTTTCCCATTTAACTTCTTTCAGCAACATATGTTCATTTTTTATCTGCATATAAATGCCTCCGGTTATACCGAGCGAACAACAGGTGGATCATCAGAGCAGCACCTATGATGATGAGGAGGAAAAAAAAAAAACACATCTTTTCCCGAACGCATCCTTGGCAAAGATCAGTGTCCAGGAAAGTCTGTAACTCGACAGATGTCCAAGGAAATGAGAAGCCCTTGATTCTCCCGTAACCAAAGTAATTGTTCTCTATGGCAAAATCCCATAAAAACAACTAGTATCTTACATTGGCGCTAAACAGATGTGCCAGGCCCTGCATATTTCCACTTCTTTCCACTCAATTGATGACATTTTTTTCACTCTTTATTACAGGATTAATAGCTGGAGTACAGAAATCTATTTCCTGCTAAAAAAAAATTATACTAAAAAATAACATCTATAGTAGTCTGGGAACTGGACAAAAGGGAAATCCTGGACCAGCTGTATCACTGTTGTAGAATTGGCCCAGTTGGAGAATCACAGGTTTAAGAACATGTATAATATGGGCTAGAATGTCATAGGTTAAAGAACATGTATGGTAAGGGTGAAAACGGTATGGGCTAGAATGCTAGAAACTCCAACAAGTCTTCAAATGAATTAAACATATGCCAACACTGTTACAGCATGATGTCTTCCAAACCAGCACAATTAGAGCCTCCACATAGTCTCATCCGATTCTATGATGTACCATGTGATGACAACCTTCTACCCAAAGCTCAATAGGTGCTGTGGCTCTAAGCCAAGACTGCAACTCAATGTCAATCAGCAGCCTTGGCACAAAAGTCAGGGATATTAAATCTAGAATGTAATACAACAACAGCATCCATCGGAAATTCTGACATTTTAACCCAGAACTACAACAAATGTGAAGTTCACAAAAAAAAAAATAACAATGTTTATAACTGACCTTTGTGTTGAGACTACAACCTAAAAAAAATAAAATATATAAAATAGATGAAATATTTAAAGCGTATTAACAGATTATATCTGGAGCTATGAATTATGTCAACTCCAGGGATAGAAGAATTAAAATATCCTGATAGCAGCAAGTTCCCTCTGGCAGATAAAACACATGAGGCTGGAAAGGATCCGCTCTCACCCGCTAGCAGTAAATATGTCTGAAAATCTAAACGTGAAGGGTGAGCGGAGGTCAGCATGTCTTCAGAATAAAGCACTGTAAGCAACGCAAAAATATTATTCTCTAAATTCTTTTGAGTCCTCCATCTTCTGTCCTGTTACTCAAAAATTCTATCAGGATATTTGTTTGTTTTATCTGTTTAGGTAAAGCTTGGTGAAAACCAATATGGCTGCCACAACAGTTCCTTTGACCATGGTCAAATGACATGGAGATTATTTGACACCCTTGTTCGTATGTCTTGTTTAGTTGACGGTGGTAGACTACCTGTGCATGCTATCATACCTGGTGAACACAACAGTAATATAATATGGCCTCCGTATATTGCCATGATATCATCCTATTTCACACACCGATTACAGAGAGTACACAATGAGTGATCATTTCTTATAGAGAAACACTCAGTAGCCGGGCCCAGCGAGGGCTATTTATATGTCACCCTAATATCTCCAAGCCACACTTAACAGCCACTTCAGGCTATTGGAGCTAATGGCTTCAACATATTTGATGGCTAACCGCCCCTTCACCGAGTGCCCATTCTAGCCGTATTACCACCTCAGAGAAGTCATTCAGCCAATGTCAGTAATAGGAAACTCTAAAATATTAACCCCCTATCTGCCCAAAACCAAACAATGACATAGGATAGTAAAGTATGTCAGCACATGTGGCAGATTTATTTTAGAAATCCATTCCATATATCTGCTGTCCGCTCAGTGCTGTCAAAAAGAGGAAAAGGGAAAGAAATGGATTTCTGCAGTGCCCATTGCAAAGAATTGCAGTCACAAAAAAATGTATGAAACCATCTGCCCCAAGTGAATACACCCCAATAATGACAGGATCAAACTCGTAGTTCCTATATATAGGAGACCATATTATAGTGGTTAAATTCTCATACAAATAGAGCAGTATTATTGTAGTTATATTCTAGTAGTTAGAAGTTATATTCTATTAGTAGTCGTTAGTTATATTCTTGTACATAGGGGGCAGTATTATAGTAGTTATATTCTTTTACATATGGGACAGTATTATAGTAATTATATTCTTGTACATAGGGGGCAGTATTATAGTAGTTATATTCCTGCACATAGGTGGCAGTATTATTCATTTACACAGGTGACAGTATTAATAGTTATATTCTTGCACACAGGAGGCAGTATTATAAAGCTTACATTTTTTTAAATGAAGTGCAGCATTATTAAAGTCTAACAATGAATCCAATGTACAAGAAAGTAATTGAGTTCACACAAAGTGGATTTGTTGTGGATGGAATTTTAACAAATCTCCCCCACATAGTTTTGGACCCACAGTGTGGATTTTTAAATTCACAGCCTGTCAATTTCAACTGTAGGCCAGTAAAACAGGATCATCAGGGGAGCAAAGAATCACTGTCACTAGAGCAGCAGCGGATCACTATACAAGTATACAGTTTTTATTTTTTTCTTTTACAGATGCTTGAATCTACAGATCTGGATCATATTCTGTATCATATTCTGTATAGATTTTTCCTACAGATTTCCCTGTGGATTTGTAGAAGGAAATTTAAGAAGCAAATACACTGTGTGATTCCTGTACAAAGTGGTATTATAGTAGTTACATTCTTTCACACAGGAGGCAGTATTATATAATTTATATTCTTGTACTATACACAGGGCGCAGTATTATAATGGTTGAATTTTTCCTTACAGAAATCTGGACATGGGGGGGGGGGGGGAGTAACAAAGTGGTTCTCTCTTGTACATGGGGTCAGTATTATAGCTGACCCCATTGGCTGTCCGGGCATGCTGGGAGTTGTAGTTTTGAAACATCTGGAGGTCCGCAGGTTGAAGACCACTGCCCGGGCCTTCGTCATCATCCAGCCCCCCCCTCCCCCCTTTAGTTTTGTACTTACCTCCGCTCGGCGGGACGTTCGGGTGAGCTGGTCCGTGCCATCTGTGCTGCAGGACCGTCCGGTGGGGAGGGATAGTCGTTCCGGGCTGTCCATCTTCACCGGGTGGGCCTCTTCTCCGCGCCCGGAATAATGACGTTGCCTTGACGGCGATGCACAGGGACGTTCATGAGCAATGTCCCTGTGCGTCGTCATCAAGGCAACATCATTACTCCGGGGCCGGGCACGAAGCACGGAGAAGAGGCACCCCACGGTGAAGATGGACTGCCCAGAACGACTATACCTCTCCACCGGACGGTCCTGCAGCACAGATGGCACGGACCAGCTCACCCGAACGTCCCGCCGAGCGGAGGTGAGTACAAAACTAAAGGGGGGAGGGGGGGCTGGATGATGACGAAGGCCCGGGCAGTGGTCTTCAACCTGTGGACCTCCAGATGTTTCAAAACTACAACTCCAAGCATGCCCGGACAGCCGATGGCTGTCTGGGCTTGCTGGGAGTTGTAGTTTTGAAACATCTGGAGGTCCACAGGTTGAAGACCACTGAGGGTGGAGAGTTCACTCGAGTATAAGCCGAGGGGGGTGTTTTCAGCACGAAAAATCTTGCTGAAAAACTCTGCTTATACTCGAGTATATACGGTAGTTATATTCTTGTACTGAACATAGAAAGCAGTATTATAGCAGTTATATTCTTGTTTATAAATGGCAGTATTATAGCAGTTAAGCGCAATCACAAGGCATGATACTTCTAGACTGACCTGGTGGTAATGGTGGTTTTCGCCCCACACAAAGGGGTTAAGAGGACATAAGACAGCCGCCCTGCAGAAATGACTGAGAGAAGCCTGCAGCCCACACCATTAATATCAGTCACTTCTCCCCGCTCACATTACAGTGTCAGGAGCTGTCAGCAGCCAGGAGATGCTGCACGTTTGCTGCTCTCATGAACATTGATTTAGATTAAGTATCTCCGTGTTTCCGCTTTATTATGCCGATATAATTAAAATACCAATATTCTCTTGCTGGCGGCCACACCAGGTCCGAAAATGGAAATCCTATTTATATTAATCTTTATTAAATAGAAATGAGTGTGCTAAACACCAGGACGCTACACTCCACACTCAGGCTTAACTCCTTCTTGCTGGGCCTCAGGGTTCCCGACATTGCATGGCACAAGAGGACCACTAGTACTGTAAGGAAGCTCGACCCAAGTGCTTCAATGATTCCGGTTTGTCTTATGTAAGTCTGACAACAGTAAGACAGGAATTAGAAGGCATTTTCAGGAATCAGTTGGGAATAAACACACAAGCCCCCAGAATGACTCCAATTGTTTGGAGTGACTGAACAATGACATATTGATGCATGGGATGACTGAACAATGACACCTTAAAGGGGTAACCCGGCCCAAGTCATCTCATCCTCTATAGGAAGCATAGGGGATAAGATGCCTGATCACAGGGGTCCCGCTGCTGCGGACCCCCGCGATCTCCGTGCTGCACCCACCATGCATATACTTGCATTGAGGGGGCATGGCCGTGACATCACGAGCGTGGCCTGCCGTGACATGCTCTGTGCACCGGATGTCTGGGGTGCTGCAGCAGAGATCGAAGGGGTCCCCACCGGCGGGCCCCCGATGATCAGACATCTTATACCCTATCCTTTGGATAAGGGATAAGATGTCTACGGGCGGAGTACCCCTTTAATGCATGTGGTAACTGCCAAATGACACCCTGACGACACCTTGACGATTGAGGTGACTGACATACTGACATTTAGGATGATTAAACAACAGCCATCTTGGGTTCTAATTAACTATAATTTAAGTATCTACACACTAGTAAACAAGTTGGTTCCTAACCCCAACACTGTGTGCCTCAGTATACATAGGGTGAATTTGTTATATAAGCAGGACCTCTCAGGACATCAGTGGATAATAGTCTTCTGTTCTTACTCCAAGTCTGTACCCAACCCTGGGCTCGCCTTCAATCTGACCTGGGAAAGTGCTCAAAGCCCCCAAGGCCTTCTGATGAGAAGGGCTATTGTTTACTCACATGAGACAGGACAGATACATTCCTGGATGCTGTGTACACAGTTCGCATTCCTAACACGGATGATATTAAATTATGACACACACTGGTATGTACTTATCTGCCAAGAAAGGTCTGATAATACGATACATCTCTGAGGTTCTCTGGCTGCAATGCTAAATCATGTTTTGTTAACGGAATGAGTTGCACTTTATCTTAGGGAATATTGCAGAACTTTAATACACTTGCAAAACTGTGAGAACAATTTATACTGCTGGGCAGTACTGTCAACTGTGCAAACAATAGTGCAAATATAATTAAAGTGGAACTCCAAGTGAATATGACAATAGCAAATATACATTAGTGTGGTCTCCTTGACTCCCTATTGATTTTTTTTTTTGTGGCCCTGTGCTTGCTGGGCAACTTTAAAAATAGGGCCACCGTACAGTAAGAGGCATTGCGGTGAGTGATCCTTTAGTGGAGACCAGTTTCTAGTTACAGGGGGATTTGAAGGGGAGTAATGAAGAAGCATCGGCAGAATTTGGTATATGGCTACTGCTCCCCTGTATTTAGGAACAAAAATAGCAACAAAAAAAAAAAAAGAATGCATTATTTTAATAATTTTTTTAAATTCATTTTTATCTACACATTTTGTTTTTAAAAGTTTGCTCCATCTGCTGGTCTTGGGGGCTCTGCGACTGTCTACTCAAAATCAATTGGCCATGCCTACTTCTAGTGAATGGGATTGATACTTTGTTCGGTATGGATATTTAACTAAATCCTCTTCAGACAGAGCAGACATAACTAATCAATCCTGCAAATAGCGTATTTAAACAACTGTCCAAACACAGTAGCGTCAGTGGCCAATTAATACAAGTGGTGGATCGGGTGTATATCTCACCTGGTTTCCTCAGCCAGGCACGATAAAGGAAATCCAGAAGGATATGCTGCTTTAGCAGAGCTAGTCTGCTACGGCTCTTTTGTTTAAACTTCATGGGCTGGATTTCCTGGACTGGAGGACAGGTTGGATGTGGGAGTGCTCCAGTCCACACCTCTAGTCCACTATGGGGTTTCCCTATTTCAAGGTGTCCTCAGGTGAGGTTGGTGGCTGCTGATTGCTGGAGAGACAGAGGAGAAAACAGCCACAGCCAGATCTGCAGCTGAAAACCCACTTTATTCTATGGACATTTGTGTGAGATTGCTTGGGGCCAGACATTAGGCGCACAGTAGGATATAGAGGTATCCTGATGTTTAGAGCCGGACAGGCTTAGGTTTTGTTTGCACTATGCTTTGTGCCTAAAATTCATTTAAATAAACATCCTCTTGGACGTTTGAAATCTACTGCCGTGTGAATACTGTCATTGCCGACCCCACCTTGTGAGCTGTTCCCTCCAATATATATAAAAAATGTATACATTTACCTATTAAATTCCTTTTTTACTGCATCACCAAAAAGCACAACCCCCTCCCCTATTCCAACTGTAGTGCAGAGAATCAGGAAAGAGGTATCTGCAGTCGATACGGTTAAAGCTGTACTTGATAGACAGGTCTAGAAGCTCCATCCCCAAAGGAGCTTGCAATCCAAACTAGCCCAATCCATGAGAAATGCCTCTCTCAGCTCCTTCTGCATTTCCCCCAAGATATTGCTTTGTGTTCAATTGTGAACCATTGATTTCTCTCTGTCCTTCAAGCTCCTCCTGGCGTCATGCCTGCTTCATACTGCCTAGTTGCAACAAGAAAAGATCTCAATTATTATTTCAATTATTACCCAATCACGAGTGCTTGAGCCGAGACCAATTCATTCTGAGCAGCCCCTTGGAGTGGAAATAAATGTACCCCTGCCTGCCTGCCGAACTGAGAGCAGACTAAAGGTAAAAACAATCCTGAATTTACTAGAAAGATCATGTATCTGATGAACTGTAATATACCAGGCAGAAAACCCCTTAAAAAGTTCACCTATACATTGTTGTCATTATAGCAGTTAGTTTACTGAACACAGGGGGCAGTATTCTATTAAAGCAGTTATATTCTTGTACTAGACATAGGGACAGTATTATAGTACATAGTAAACGCACAAATAGAGGAACAGCATTGGCACTACTGAAACAAGATAAACCTGAAATGCACTTAAATGTCTTTAATAGAAAAATGGCAGGTGATCCCAAAATAGCATATATAAACATTGTGTATGTGTGTGTATAATATATATATATATATATATATATATATATATATATATACACACACACACACACACACACACACACACACACAGCTCAAAAAAATAAAGGAAACCCTAAGATAAAACATCCTAGATCTGAATGAACTAACAAATCGTATGAAATACTTTTGTCTTTACATTTGAATGTGCTGACAACAAAATTACACAAAAATTATCAATGGAAATCAAATTTATCAACCCATGGAGGTCTGGGTATGGAGTCACACTCAAAATCAAAGTGGAAAACCACACTACAGGCTGATCCAACTTTGATGTAATGTCCATAAAACAAGTCAAAATGAGGCTCAGTAGTGTGTGTGGCCTCCACGTGCCCGTATGACCTCCCTACAATGCCTGGACATGCTCCTGATGAGGTGGTGGATGGTCTCCTGAGGGATGTCCTCCCAGACCTGGACTAAAGCATCCGCCAACTCCTGGACAGTCTGTGGTGCAACGTGGCGATGGATGGAGCAGGACATGATGTCCCAGATGTGTTCAATCTGATTCAGGTCTGGGGAACAGGCGGGCCAGTCCATAGCATCAATGCCTTCTTCTTGCAGGAAATGCTGACACATTCCAGCCACATGAGCTCTAGCATTGTTTTGCATTGGGAGGAACCCAGGGCCAACCGCACCAGCATATGGTCTCACAAGGGGTCTGAGGATCTCATCCTGGTACCTAATGGCAGTCTGGCTACCTCTGACAAGCACATGGAGGGCTGTGCGGCCCCCTATAGAGATGTCAACCCACACCATTACTGACACACCGTCAAACCGGTCATGCTGAAGGATGTTGCAGGCAGCAGAACATTCTCCACAGCATTTCCAGTAAACCTGCTTTCATCTGTGAAGACCACAGGGCGTCAGTGGCGAATTTGCCAATCTTTGTGTTCTCTGGCAAATGCCAAACATCCTGCACGGGGTTGGGCTGTTAGCACAACCCCCAACCTGTTGACGTCGGGCCCTCAAACCACCCTCATGGAGTCTGTTTCTGACCGTTTGAGTGGACACATTCACATTTGTAGCCTGCATGGGGGTCATTTTGCAGGGCTCTGGCAGTGCTCCTCCTGCTCCCTCCTTGCACAAAGGCAGAAGTAGCGGTCCTGCTGTTGCGTTGTTGCCCCACCTACAGCCTCCTCCATGTCTCCTGATGTACTGGTCTGTCTCCTGGTAGCACCTCCATGCTCTGTACACTACGCTGACAGACACAGCAAACCTTCTTGCCATAGCTCACATTGATGTGCCATCCTGGATGAGCTGTACTATCTGAGCCACTTGTGTGGGTTGTAGATCCCATGCTACCACTAGAGTGAAAGCACAGCCAGAATTCAAAAGTGACCAAAACATCAGCCAGAAAACATAGGAACTGAGAAGTGGTCTGTGGTCAGCACCTGCAGAACCACTCCTTTATTGGGGTGTCTTGCTAATTGCCTATAATTTCCACCTGTTGTCTGTTCCATTTGCACAACAGCATGTGAAATTGATTGTCAATCAGTGTTGCTTCCTGAGTGGACAGTGTGATTTCACAGAAGTGTGATTGACTTGGAGTTACATTGTGTTGTTTAAGTGTTCCCTTTATTTTTTTGAGCAGTGTGTGTGTGTGTGTGTGTGTGTGTGTGTGTGTATACACACACATTAAATATATATATATATATATATATATATATATATATATATATATCCAATAAAAGAGTTTACAGGGAGGCACTGGTAGACAAAAACAGTGTTTTATTCAGGTATGGTCACAGGATACAACACAGTGACCTGTGACCATACCTGAATAAAACACTGTTTTCGTCTAAGAGTGCCTCCCTGTACACTCTTTACTTGCAGGATTTATTGGAGGCTTGTTTTCGTGGGGATTGAGTGCAGTGAAAGGACAGCTGTGCCTGGTCTCAGGGTGTTGGATGCACTTCACACATCCTGCGGTAATTGGTAGGCGGCAGTGACGACACACTTTTTTTTTTACTTTCCCTGTGATTATATATTACCCATATATGAATAGGGGTGTACAATGACAAAAGAATAAGGAGTACACAGTAAATGAAAAAAATAAAGAAAAGCGTTTACTCTGGCACTCACCTATTAAAATAAAACTGTATTGGGGTCCATTTAAAAACTACACTATCGGGACGTGCAGTTTTTAATGTACTCCAATAAAGTTTGATTTTAATAGGTGAGTGCCAGAGTACACACTTTTCTTTATTTTTTTTCAATTATAGTGGATATATTCTTGTACATAATGGACAGTATTATAGTAGATATAGTGTTGTATATAGGAGGCAGTATTATAGTAGATATATTCTTGAACATTATTATAGTAGTAAGACAAAGTTCACATGTGCGACTAAGACTCATTCAGGGTCTCTGTTGCAGCCATCATGCAGGGCTGGGAAACCGAGCAAGTTGGTCTGCTGCATAAGGGACACCAGTGGAGCCTGGTGTCTCCCTTTGACTAAAATAGGGTCAATCAAGTTTCCCACTAGTGTCCATTGTTTTACTGAAAAATAAACGGCCCCAAAAAAATTATGATCTACAAACAAGGCCCTGATCTGAGCCTCTGTAGCAGATGTGAAAACACCCATATGTTGTTGTACATAGGGGATGCATCAAAGCAGTTATATTCCTGTACATATGGGGGTATTATAGCATGTGTAGTCTTATCAATATTGAGAAATAATTTTATACCTATATTCTTGTACAATGCGTTCGGAAAGTTTTCAGACCCTTTAACTTTTTCACATATTGTTATGTTGAGGCTTTGGGCTAAAATGGAAACATTTCCCACCATAATTTTGCATTTAATACCCCATAATGCCAAGGTGAAAACAGAATTTAAGGGAAAAAAAAGAAATTTTTCCAAAGGTGCTTCAACTGAGCACTGAGTGAAGGATTTGAACACATATTTACAATAATTTTAAAAATTCTGTTTTCACATTCTCAATATAAAAAAGTAATAGCGTCTGAAGACAGGGACAGTTTTATAGCAGTTAACGGTATTTATTCTTGTACATGGGATGAGTATTGTAGCAGTTACAGTACAAAATACTAAGAAGTAGAATAGTAGTAGTATTTTATTCTGGGGGTTAATATAATGAAACATTACATTATTGTAGACGTAAAGTATTATAGTAGTTATATTCTTGCAAATAGGAATGGAGTTTTTTAAGACAGTGGGTGAAAATTTAAAAACCACAAGTGTGTTGAACAGTAGTCGGTTCCCTTCCCCCACTTCATCGGAAGTCAACAAAGTAATCCACACACGTTATCCAGACAGATCTGATTATATTTCCATCCCTAAAGACCTTTTATCTCATCCTTAAAGAAAAAAAAAGAACATTCTTCTATCTTGAAGAATCTGTAGAGCTGCTTCTGTTGGGTACTTCCCATGGCGGCCATCAATCAATCATCACACCACATTAACCTCAAAAAAGGAGGCCTCTTCACTCTGCTCTTGGTAGGATCACCTTTTTGCTTGTGCAGTGATCTGAAATTTATTGCTGTGTGGCTTGAAAGCTTCCAGAGGAAGAGATGAGAAGTAAGGGGTCACTAACCAATTCTGAAGTATGTGAAAAAATATTACTGGAGTCATTTACAGAGCCATTCGGAGAGGCCTCCTGACTGCAGTTACATGTACAGTGATGTTCACTCATTAAGCTTATTTTCTGTATTTAAAGTCATTTTATCAGTTTATGATCATCAGCCTTCTATACACTTTGCTACGTGGCCAGACTCAAAGCATTGTACATCCCACTCCCCTTGGTTCATTGGACAAACCATTATACCTATAGTGAGGAAAGCTAGCGACAACCTTTAGGGCCATTGTAATGGGTATCATCAGTGGTGATCACCTAGAATTTCTTGTGAATGGCACCATAATAATTGCATCAAATGAAAAGAATGTTAAGGAAAAAGGTAACAAAAAAGCAAAGAATTGCCTACACTTCTGGCTTTGGATCAAAAAAATTCATCAAAAACTGCTGTGAATTTTTTCCCCAAAAAATTTATAAAAACTATAACTGCTGTAACTCTCCAAAAAGCCAGTTTATGCAAGTAGTTTTCTAAGTGACCGGTGTTTGTCAAACATTCAACTCTATTGTTCTATTCTGTATACAGAACAGATGTCTTAATTTACAGGGAAAACAGGAAGTTGTGGGGTTTGCCTTATTAATAAGACCAATTTATTTATTTGTTGACTTAAGCAGCCCAAGTTCCAGATTAAATCCCTCGTGGAGGAAGAATGCACAAATAAGTTCCTTCACAAGATACATTGCAGATGACAGCCCTAACTTGGTTACATGCCACCACAGTCCCTTGTGGCCCGCTGACCTACCTTTTCTAACTTAATGAGAATATTGATTCTTCTCCGCTCTTGGAGATTCTTTCATAGAACAAGACCTCAGATATATTGCATTTAATGACCCAATATAAGTTCCCTACTGTCTACAACAATGGCCCGGCCACATCGGAGGAGATTTCTTTAAGAAGCCAGTGGCCAGACAACTATAGTTGATCATATAAAAAAGTGAGCCTGATCTTTGCCCATGTCACACAGTAAAACAGTGGAGAAGTATGAAGTATCAGAAATGCACGAAGGACATTACAGGGACTTTGCTTATTACTACGTTGGTGGAGACATATTAAAGGGGTACTCCCGTGGAAAACTTTTTTTTTTTTTTTAAATCAACTGGTGCAAGAACAGATTTGTAAATCACTTCTATTAAAAAATCTTAATCCTTCCAGTACTTTTTAGGGGCTGTACACTAAAGAGAAATCCAAAAAGAAATGCATTTCCTGTGATGTCCTGACCACAGTGCTCTCTGCTGACCTCTGCTGTCCATTTTAGGAACTGTCCAGAGAAGAAGAAAACCCCCATAGCAAACATATGCTTCTCTGGACAATTCCTAAAATGGACAGCAGAGGTCAGCAGAGAGCACTGTGGTCAGGACATCACAGGAATATGCATTTCTTTTTGGATTTCACTTTAGTATACAGCCCCTAAAAAGTACTGGAATGATTAAGATTTTTTAATAGAAGCGATTCACAAATCTGTTTAACCTTCTGGCACCAGTTGATTTAAAAAAAAAAAGTTTTCCACAGGAGTACCCCTTTAAGGCTAGGTTTGTTCACACCTGCATGGTCTTTTCTGTTATACTAATCTAAGCTGAAGGAAAACCACAAAAGACACCAGTAGCTCTATTCCATGCCAGACACCAATGGCACACGGTGGACCCCAATGACTTTATTAGGCACTGTTGGGTCTATGTCATAGTGTGCGGCATTTTACCAGAACGAAACAGAGCAGCATACAATTTTATCTGGTATGCTTAATGAAACATGTATCAGACAATGGAGTCTTCAACACAGGTGTGAACCCAGCATAAGGATAATATGCAAAATCAAAACATATGTGACAATTTAGGTAATAGTATGACATTTTACCTCATGAGGCGAACAATCATAAGTTTGGAAGATAAAATAAAAAACATTTCAAAATACATTGTTCTGCAGCCAAAATTAAAGATCCATTCTATGGAGGCAAGCAGCAAATGACCAAATTCTTGAATCATGCTTGTGTGTAACAGAATCTAAAGCTGGCCAAACATAATCCTATAATCCTGCCCAAATCTCTAAATTTTGCCCAACATCTATCTAATGTGTATTGTAGCCTCATGTCTATCCCCAGATGTGTCTGGCAGCACGTACCTCCTGTCCATTTTTAAAGGGGTACTCAGGTGGAAAACTTTTTTTTCTTAAATCAACTGGTGCCAGAAAGGTAAACAGATTTGTACATTACTTCTATTAAAAAATCTTAATCCTTCCAGTACTTATTAGCTGCTGAATACTACAGAGGAAATTATTTTATTTTTGGAACAAAGAGCTCTCTGTTGAATCACGAGCACAGTGCTCTCTGCTGACATCTCTGTCCATTTTAACAACTGTCCAGAGTAAGAGAAAATCTCCATAGCAAACATATGCTGCTCTGGACAGTTCCTAAAATGGACAGAGATGTCAGCAGAGAGCTGAAAGTCAGTAGAGAGACAAAAAGAAAAGAATTTCCTCTGTAGTATTCAGCAGCTAAGTAATTTAAAATCTGTTTAACTTTCTGGCACCAGTTGAATTAAAAAGAAAAGTTTTCCACCAAAGTACCCCTGAAACACACAAAGTACCACAAAACACATGTGTGCCCGTCAAAGCCAAATTTCCATGTTTATGGTGGTGTCAAAATGAATAGTGTTGAGCCAAAATCTACCTAAATAACCAGGTTAAGTTGCCAAATGTGCTACCAATTTTAACCCCTACTTACAATAGAATCTATAGAGCAGTGTTCCCCAACCAGTGTGCTGCACTGGTTAGGAGACACTGTTATAGAGAAATAGCAGACTTTCTCTGAAACTTATCATTATCATTGAATGCTCCACACATCAGAAGCTCTGCTGAAATATGTCCAAATATCTGTAGTAAATTCATTGTTAATCTCAGGTGTAAGATATTTGCTGCCACATCTGGCAATTTCTGGTGCAAACCTCCTTTAAACAAATATTTATAACCAATCTGTAACACTCACGTTTCAGTAGACTGGAACACTGATGATATTGGATTCGCTGGACCTGTGTGGTAGATGACTCGGACCGTACCAGGGAGCAGAGTCTAAGGTGCTGCTGGTTTTCACGAGAGCCCGTCGCAAAGTGGGATGGACTTGCTGCGGCAGGCAGCACCCAAGTCACTATCCCTGGCACGGCTCAACCACACAGGCAGCTGAGGAGATTCAAGGCACAGGTGGGATAAGATAAAGTCATTTATCAATGAGCCACAGGTGTTACTTCACTAATGGGCTCACTGGCCCTTTAAATCTTAAAGCTCCGGCACGCGCTCTAGGGGACAGAGACACGTGTGCCGGAGCAGAGAGGCAGAGGCAGGAGAAGCACCAGGTGAGTGACGGCTGGGATTCGCATGCGGGCGCATCCCGCGATGCGAATCCTAGCCCCGCAGGCACCAGCGGGTAACTGGACCATGTGCTCACAGCCAGTGTGTGCGGCCGGAGCGCATAACGTTACAACCATTGACATGAAAATGTAGGAGATCCCTTTAAAACTGTCCAGATCTGCAAGCATTTGTCTACAGTCACCTTATGGCTAGAACCATTCCTAGAAGACAAACAAAAACTTCCTGTATCTAAAGTCAGATTTATGAAAGGAAAACAATCCTACGCAGATAATTCTCCTCCTGTAGTCCCTGATTCTGTATTCTGGAGGTATCTTCTCTATCATGTTACCAGATTTTCTCCCAGAGCAGAAACCATGAACGGAACACAGAAAATTCTACAATAATATCATGTACCAGATGTAACCTTATTGTATTAAATCACAAAAAGCCTCTTCCCAGTATGCCCCACTTCTCCAAAACACTTACATTAAGAGTCACTTGTGGCCGTCAATTGGTTTAGAGTCGCATGTAGCAGACACTTATTACGGCCCTCATCTGGCTGGAGTCATTAAAAGTTTCATCATCATTTGCCACATGTTGGTCGCAGACAAGGTTCTGGACTTGTCTCCAACACAACAGCCGCCGTGCAGCAAAAAACATCAAGCATTTACAGAAAGATGGAGCTGAAGGTGGAGAACCACTACCATTACCACCCTTCCCTGCTATTCATCATCCGACAAAGTTTCAAACCAAAAAGTTTTCCCGATACACAACCTGAGCATCATCTCATTAATATATGATACATTAATGGCAGCCATTTTGTTTATATAATTCTGATGGTCCTGGAGTTTGCAGTGAAATAGCTGCAGATTTTTCCTGTCAGAGCGGATAAAATCCACAGCAGATTACAGTACCAGGCATGTGGATAGGATTTGACAAATCTCATCCACATGGTGCAGAATTATAGCGCAAAATAACCTTTAAATTTCTGCTGCTGACTTTCTCCATGGATTTCTCCCCTTTAGGTATGAAAAATTTGCATGGAGACACCTGCCCAACATTGGACCTCAGGATATGTCACAGACATATATAGATTTATAGACATATATAGCTGAATAATAAAAAGGTCCCAAGACAGGACAAAGTTGATCAACCTGGAGTCACAATTTAACGTGAAATAACAAAAATGATCGAAATTTTCTACCACCATCATGGTCTTAATAGCAATAAAAATCATAGCTTTTCCCCAATTTTCAACCTGTACAAATAAATAATCAATATTCTCATGAACATTTCAGTCCCAATATCCCTATTTATTTATCTATTCACTCATCAAATCCACACCGCTGCCTAAATGAAGCGTAATGACTTCTGCAAGGTTAAGATCTGGCCGGTTCGGGAAAATGTGGTACATCATTCCCACAATTCATCTCTCCGTCATTATTTATAATTAGGAGACCAGGTTTAAAAAAACACATAAAGACGCCCATGTAATGCTGTAATTCTTGTCTTATGACTCCTCTAGGGCCCATTTTCAGCCTTAAATGGAAGCGCTTGCACAGGAGTAAAAACAGTAAGACAAAGGCACCTCCATTACAGCGGTAAAAAAAAATATATATAAAAGTGTAATCACCGCCGCTGGAAACAAAAGCGGAGAACGGCCGAGGTGACTGAGTATGAAGGGAGCAGTGCGGGTCTGAAAAGTGCCATGAAAATGCATCAGCTAAACAATGTACAGTATCATAGCAAAGCTTTCTGCACGCATTGAGGCCATTTACTACTAGCTGCACTTATCACTTACAAAAGAAAAATCCCTAGTAAATTTAAGGCCTTGACTCCTTTGTCAAGTTGGTAAGTCTATTTTTATTTCTGAAAAAACTAGGTTACGACCAACAACACCCTAATTACATGCCCTGCAGGGATTGTTGGCCAAATCTGCCTAGTGATGCAGGAACACAGCTTATGCGCCATTTACAGGTCTGAGAAGGCTGTGTGTGCCCCTATAGGGGTATAATGATAGCTATAAAAGATAAAAACATTTTAACAGAGGGTAGGGTAAGAGGGTATTGCCCGTTCCTTTCACCTTAATAGCAATAAAAACTTTGGTGAGAGAAAATTTCTCTTAAATACAGTGATCCCCCGACCTACGATGGCCCCGACAAACGATAATTTCAACATACGATGGCCTCTCAGAGGCCATCATATGTTGAAGGCAGCATCAATATACGATGCTTTTTATGTCGGGGCCATCGCATAAACGGCTATCCAGCACAGCTTCAGTGAGTGTCACTCACCTGTCCCCGCCGCTCTGGACCGTCCTCTTTAAGCTCCGCTGCATGGCCGCCGCTCTCCATCGTCATCACGTCGCTGCGCACGCCGTCCCATCATCCAATAGGCATGGCGTGCGCAGCGACGATCAAATGCAGCGATGACGGTTCGAAGCGGGGACGTGGTGACAGCGACTATCCAGAGCAGCGGTGACGGTCCGGAGCGGCGGGGAAACGCGAGTATAACATTCTATATTACTATTGCACAGATCCCTCAACATACGATGGATTCAAGTAACAATGGTTCATTTGGAACGAATTACCATTGTATGTTGAGCTATTGTACTATGTTGCCCAATTTAGTGTCCAACTTGCCATTGGTAGAACTATGTATTCCTATGGGTGCATTGTCACACTTCTGTAGGTAAAGGGAACCTTAATTACAAAAATGCCCAAAGGCACACTGAAGAAAATTGTTAACTAGCTGTGATTTTACACTGTCTGAAGTCAAGTGACATCTATATATAGTTATTCTTGATTTAAAATCAAACCACACAGCCTTCCTGACAGGTTTTACTCCGTAGAGCTTCTTCAGAAGTCTGGGGCTAATAAAGACAAAAAATAAATAAAATACAACATTCTACCCTACCCAAATATAAACATATAAAAAGACAAACCAAAAGAGAGGGAGAAAGTAGATATGTGGTACCCAGAGCAGAGACCACTGTAACACCCTCCCTAATAGTAGTTAACCCCTTAGTATGACTCCAAAACTGAACATAGAAAAATAAGCAAAAAAGCCAAAGGAGTCATTTAGACAAATAAAATAGACTAATTTTATTGATATGCACTAAAATCAAGTACACATATAAAGAGGAAGACAATGCATCAAAAAAGCGGCAAAACCGGATACCCTGCAGTCCAGATGGCAGTAAGGGGGTATTGCACATAAAACAACAATCATATATAGCATATATAGCATATATAGACAGACACCAGTCTACATTGTAGCAGCATAATAAATAATTGTAAATAATCACAGTAAGTTCGCTACAGGTGTTCCACATTGCATTATTATTTTACCAGTTTTCCATTGGTGACTAGTGTTATAAAAGGTCTGATGGCCGAGGATGTCGCCACTCCAGGATGAAGGGCAGCATGCCGAAACGCGTGTTGGAGTGGTGGCATCCCAGTCCCTGCAGTATTCCTGTGACCTCCGAGTCTTTTTGTGGGTATCATGTGTTATTTTTGTTATACCATGCACTTTAATCGCTGACATATACATTTACATATGCCAGCACACAGCACCTTACTTCGTCTGTATTCTGCACTTTATACACTTTACTTGTGATTATTTACCATTATTTATTATGCTGCTACCATGTAGACTGGTGTCTGTGTCTATATATGCTGCTTGATTGTTGTTTTATGTGCAATACCCCCTTACTGCCATCTGGACTGCAGGGTATCCAGTTTTGCTGCTTTTTGAGATGCATTATCTTCCTCTTTATGTGTGTACTTGATTTTAGTGCATATCAAAAAAATGTGTCTATTTTATTTGTATAAATGACTCATTTGGCTTTTTTGCTTATTTTCCTACCCAAATATGAAAACTACTTTATCTCCTATGATCACAACCCCCATAAAAAGTAAGTTTGGCCTTTGCCGGGCCTTGTATTTGAAGTCATCTATTTGTAACAGATCTGCATCACACCAATGGAAACCTAGATCAGGCCACAGACTGTGACAGAGAGAGGCTGGCAACCAACAATAGCCATCTATTTTGCTGGTGTGGACTAGTGAAAGCCATCATTAGTTACTCCTTGAAAGAAATTATATAATAAATTGGGGATAGTTTAAGGGGTTAACACAGCACTGAATAATCCCCTCTGGCCGCCATATGTATCTGACAAAAAGAAAGCATTGTATAGCGGGTGAGCATTGTGGGGTCCAGTAATCTCAGCTGATTATTTCCAGCAGGATTTGCGTGTACAGTGGAGATTCAGATGTTTCACACTTCGGTGCATAGGCCGCAGCTGCTCGGCACAATCTCCAGATCAGCTGTTTTTAACATATGGATTTCTGGGTGGAATTTCGTCTTCAGCCCCTGTGCAGGATAAACTTGTGGGATAAAGCTCTCAAACAGAAGACCTAGATCTGTCATCTCTCTCTCTCTCTCTCTATGCAGATACAGGATTAAGGCAGTCTTTTCTGAACCATATATTGGAAATAGTGTACAAGTTGGTCAAAAATTCCAGAAAAATCTAAACATGGTCCAAATACAATTTTATTTTTTTGTGGATGGAACAAGCTAAAAGTGACAATTTCAATGGGCATGTCCTCGTTTCTATACAAGGATGTGACATGTTGGATTTGAATTCCCTACTGTTCTACTGCCAGAGTTGTCACAAATACATCTTCCCCCTCTGTCCTTCTATAGAGATTACACAGATATTTGGCCAAATTTAAGAGCACATCTGAGGTAGTGACATTATTTTACATGTTTTGTTTTTTTTTTTTCAAATTTTTATTTATTTATTTTTTGGGAGTTTCACTCCGTTTTCTACTCCATTAACTTCTAAAGCTAAAAACAAAGAAGCTAAACCACTGTGCTTCCAAGAACAACCATTAAAATGTTGAAATGAATGATAAAACTATTAATATAAAGAACAATATAGAAAACTAAATTGTGAAAACAAACCGTGAAATCTTTCTGAAAGCAGAATCCGTGTTCCTGAAATGGCTGATAACAGGGAACAACCAATTACACCAAACTGTTGGATAGACCATGGGTTTATGTCCATACAAGTACATGGAACATTGGCGCTTTAAATGACAAAATGTAACAAGAATATAAAAGTTCAATTATAAATTGTTCCTGGGCTTAGCGGCAGCCGAGAGAGACAAGGGCTGCAGACAAATTCAACATTTTAAGCAAATAAATTCATGAGCAGATTAAACGCATCAGAGAATGTAATTTTATAAGCTTAGTGGGGGGAAGACGGCAGCTGAATGAGTTTCTAAAGGAGCCGGTTTGTACTTTAGAGCTCCACTTATAAACCGGGGAGGAGGAAGAATCCGTTCCTTAAAATGGAAGGCAGCCTGCAGTCAGCGGGGAGGTGTGCATTGCTTTTACAATTGTTTTAATGTACCAGTTACTCAGTTAAATGGGTTTCACAATATCCATTTAAGAATGAAAACCTGAAGTACAGATGGTGAATGCGTTTTATAGCAGACGAGGAAATCGCTGGGGAGCCCAAGTCCCCATTTTGGAGGGCGTGGAGCGAGCGTGGAGCTGGCAGCGGGGCCCATGCAGCTTGCCAACAGCAGACAGAAGGGGAAAGGATTGTTTTTAGGTTTTGCGATGATTACTCACAGGCACACTGGCTGTTCTTGGCGAGTGCATGATAAATACAAAGAGAATGCTCCAGAATGACGAGAGAAGTGGAGTAAAGTGGCATCTAGGCAAAATATTACCAGCGTTATTTGTGAAAAAAAAATCTACAGTAAGCAGAGGAACAAACAATGGTAAAGAAAATTGGGAGTATTTAATTAAAAAACACAAAAAACTACCACTTTGTCGGCCATGGCAACTAAAATCACCGTTAAATGAGCTCAGTTCATTGGTTGCTATAGGCAACAAGGCCCAACTTATCATTCCACAAGTTCTCCAACAGTTGTTTCCAAAGAATGCTCAGAACCGAACAATGGGACAGATTCATCCAAACTTTGCCCACAATATCCAATCACAGCTCAGCTTTTAGTTTACCATAGAAATTTGAGAAATGAAAGCTGAGCTGTGATTGGTTGCTAGGGGTCTTGGTCAGCTTTGATAACTTTCCCCAGTGTGTGATAATAGTTGCGTCAAAGTTGATACTGTCTCAAGTCATGCCGATCTTTGTATAAAGAGAAGGGGGGTTGCATGCGATTTCTGTAGAATATTATGAAATAGGTCACATGATCTGCCTCTGCTAAATTTAGTTTAACCCATACTAGAGTTCATTCTTTTACAGCATTTTCCTCTTAATGACCTTTCATTTTCAGCACTTTAAGAAGAATTAGAGCTGCAGTGTCAATCATGGTGCAAGATTAGCAGGGGGTAGATTTTAGACACTAACTGCTGGATCAAATTACTGTCTTGTTCTGCATCACGTTTTGGTTACAGTAACATTGTGGGTCCCCATGACATTTGCCAAACCACAGTATTTCCCTATGGGCTAGAAGCTACCACAATAAAGTATTGTGAGTTTTTATATGATAGTACTGAGGTTGCACAATCTTACAATGACTGTCAAGCAAACCACATGGACTGTGGCGTCCTTATCTCGAGCGACACATCAAACTTTCAGCTAAAATGAATGCTGCACCAGTGATCGTTCAGAAAACATGCTGGACAATTTTTGTATGCCTGTATATGTTATATCAGTCTCAACTATTAGTTACTAATGTCACTGTCACCTGGGCCACTATTCAGATTTATGAACAAAACTAGTAAAGCTCATCAACATTGCAACCACCTACAGTATATCCTATTGCCTATATACCAGAGTACAAAAACTTTGTTGTATCTATATATTCCTGAATCTATAAATGGTGGAATAGTATATGACTGTATGGAGAATCAAGAGATCAACCCAAAGATGCAAAACTAGTGGATAGTAGTATATAAAAAAAAAAATCTTACCCAAGGTGGCATACCGCTTTCGCACCTCAGAACCCCTTCATACGTTTCGGTACTGCCTTACTCAAAGGGCCGCTATCTTTTACCTGACATCTAGTACTATTCATATAGTGTACTTCACATAGTATTGGTGTCAACGAGGCAGCAACTGTGCTTCTCTGCACTTGCGCCGTGTCCCACCAGTGTTGCGTCATGCCTCACTTCCGGCATCTCCGCTGTAGTGCGCAGACTCAGGAGAAATAATCACTGACTATTTAGATTTGTATATTTGAGAGCATAATTCCAACGGCAAGTACATCTCCGTCACCTCCAGCCTTCTGCTTGTCTAGTGCATTCCATCAGTCACTGTGTTAGAGAAAATATTTGCATTGTAGCTGGTAAGCTTAAAGACTCCGCCATCAGGCCGCAGATTAAGCGTGCAGCTTTTTAAATTAATTGACTGCGATTTTTGTTCACAGCAACATGTTTAGCTGGAATTTGGCCTGTTTCCCTTTTGGCTGAAGACGGGTCCCTGGACACTTTTTAAAACCTCAAAAACTTCATAACAAATTTAACAGCGAAATATTTCCAAATGTTGCTCTCACTGCCAAAATCTCAACTTTGCTCTGTGTTTTCCCTTTTCTTGTTAGCTCGCTCAATTATTTTAATTTTTCAGCCGAACAGTAGGCTACTTTTTCGCCTCTTAGGCCTAACAGGTGCCATGGCAACCGCTTCACCAGGCTGCTTTGAGACTGGCCCAAAGGTTTCAAGCAAGACTTTGAAGAGTTCTGATGTGTTACCTCATTTGTTTTAATTACCTGGAGGACATCGGGGACGAAAGTTACCATCAAATCGTAATTACAGCGAGACGCTTCACAATAACAAGATCACACTCTTCAAAAACACACCGCAGACTTTCAGGAACTGCTGGGTAAAAGTTTTACTTAAGTTTAACATGACTGAAAACTCCATGAGTTACAGAAAACTGAAAAAAACTATGCATTAGAATTTGTTATATTTTTGTCCACAGGGGGCAATTTTACAATAGTTATATTGTTCAGCAGGTGCAGTTCAATATTAGTGATTTACTTGAACATAGTGGCATTATTTTTGGACACAGCGGGCAGTACTATAGTAGTTACATTCTTCTTTATAGAGGACAGAATTACAATAGTTATATTCTTGTACATAGTGGTAGTACTGGGTGGTAAACCGATTCATAGGCTTAGGGGCGACCTAATAACTATGTATAAATATATCAGGGGCCATACAGAGATCTCTCCCAAGATCTATTTATGCCCAGGACTGTATCTATAACAAGGGGGCATCCTCTACGTCTAGAGGAAAGAAGGTTTCTACACCAGCACAGATGGGGGTTCTTTACTGTAAGAGCAGTGAGACTGTGGAATTCTCTCCCGGAGGAGGTGGT
This sequence comes from Hyla sarda, assembly GCF_029499605.1. Taxonomy (NCBI): domain Eukaryota; kingdom Metazoa; phylum Chordata; class Amphibia; order Anura; family Hylidae; genus Hyla; species Hyla sarda. The sequence continues at coordinate 121,455,150 of NC_079194.1, read as the reverse complement.
CATGGGGAACTCTGTAAAAGAGTTCAAAACGGGTCCGGATGCATTTTTGGAGAGTAATAACATTGCTGGTTATGTATACTAGACTTATAGGGACAGAACGTTGATCCAGGGATTTATTCTGACTGCCATATTTGGAGTCGGGAAGGAATTTTTACCTCTAGTATGAGGGTTTTTGCCTTCCTCTGGAACAACTCAGTAGGGACTCAGTAGGGATATAGGTTGAACTTTATGGACTCTGGTCTTTTTTCAACCTCATGAACTATGTTAACTATGTTACTATACCCAATACCGGTGTGGTTTTTCTTTACGATATGAATTTTTCACATACTGCAATACTGTTTCTATAACAACCAACTCCAATGTGTGATGGCATAGAGAAACGTCCAGCCGCACAGAGACTCTGGGAAGTGTAGTCCGAGCTGCACTGAACTGACTGTGAGGAGCTGGGAGGGGACTACAACTCCCGGCGGTCACGTGACTTCCGGGCAAGAAAGGAAAGATACAGGGTGCCCCCCCGAAACACTGTTAGAAACCATGAACTGCCATAATTTAGAAAAATACAGTGATATACATTTTTGGTCATACCACCCAACACTACATAGGGGGCGGTATTATAGAAGTTATAATCTTGTACATAGACAGCAGTATTATAGTAGTTATATTCTTGTAGATCGTGGGTAGTATTTAGTAGTTATAATCTTGTGAACAGACAGCAGTATCATAAGTAAATATTATAGTAGGTATATTTTTGTAAATAAGACAGTAGTAATAGTAGTAGTTATAGTTTTGTACATAGAGGACTGTATTATAACAGCTATATTCCAGTACATAGAAGGCAGGATTGTAGTAGTTTTATTCTTGTACACGGGGGGGGGAGAACAGAAAACCCACAACAGCCAAAGCTACGCAGGGTGATGGCGACAGGCCCGTTTCATGGTATCTCGGAGGCAGCGGGATACTGTGGAAGGGGCTTGTCACCATCACCCCGCGCAGCTTTGGCTGTTGCGGTTTTTCTGTTCCCTATCCAGCCGCAAGCCAGGGAGTTTGAAGTGATCCAATAAATTTTAAATTTTTATAGGTGAGTGACATAAAATTTCTACTTTATTTTCTAATTATAATAGTTATATTCTTGTACATAGTGGACAGTATTATAGTAGTTACTTATAGGCATACAGGAAGGACAGGGGGGCACCACTGCTTAGCAAGTCACTGTGCACAAATCTGCTATATATTAAATAAAGGTAGTCTGTGTGAGGGCCATGGTGTGCAAAAAAAACTAAGACAATGTCCAAAAATAGTTTTTTTTTCAACTTTTTTGTAAATTATAGTAGTTACATTCTTTAATTTTCAATGTAAATTGTGCCTGGAATTCTAAGTATATAAGACAAATGTGGTTAGACAACAAGGAGATTTTACAGGCTTACAACATGCTGCTATAATGGGCCTTTGTTATTAGAGTGGTATTCAAGGCAAAGTAACCCTGGCCTATCTACCATTGATCTCCCTATCGCCGCTTCGCTTCAGATACTTAAGTCAGGTGATCACATCTTAGAACAATGTAACGGTTGATATTCTTTCCTTAGCAGACAAAGAGGATGAACCCCTCCTCTCTCGTCACCAGCACAAGAACCTCAGAAGGGCCATAGGTGAAGACTGGATCAAATGTGTACCATTCAGCCATTATACAGTCAGGTTTACCAAGCCCACAGTTCATTTAGAATCTGAGCATAAGATGCAAGTAATAACCACGCTTCACGTATAACCCTGTTATTTGGCGAGGTCCCCTATGAGGCACACAGCTGCGCCATCACAATGAGCACAATCACACAGACACACACACGGGGAGATTGCTGGCTGTAATCAGCGTGGCTGGAGACTAGATACAAATTACCCCAAGACAAAAGGGGAGGATGCGGCTCGCTGAACGGCTGTAGCCAGAGGCAACACAAAAGAACTAAATTGCGTAACCTTAAGAGGTTTCTTAACATGCAAATATTATAGGGAAAAAAAGTTATAACACCCCAAAAAGGTGGTGTTTTGTAGCATTAAAATATGGAAAAGAGGGACAAGGAGAGAGAATTGCTTGTAGCTCAAGCCTGTTCTATGTTGTTTAGACCTACAAAAAAAGATTTTTTTTAAAAAAAGGTCAGAAAGATTTGCTGCTGGAGAATGGCAGAGACTGGAACTGAGCAATTGCGCGATGTAACCATGCGGAACGCAATCTGCATGCGGGAGGGAGCCTGCAAGGAGCAATTATTGCCAGCGATTGCTTGTCCAGGGAAGGAGATAATTGCAGTGTGTATGACCCGACATCACAGTCAGGATGACCTCCTTCTTCCTCTTACATCTTCTTCGAGAAAAGAAGACCAGGTCCACACATCCTACTCACACTGTGAAAAGTACAGGGCTTGAGAGCAATGTGGGGACAAGCCAAGCGTAGGACGACAGGGAGGATCACCTTCCCATTACAAACAGCTTGAAGACACATGAGAAGATGCAAAATAACCCAAACAGCTTTGTTTCCTTTTAATGCTGTGCCAGCTCATGTGTAAAATGCAGGGTTTTCAGAGAAAGATGGACACAAAAAAGATTAAAAAAGTAAAAAATGCACCATTGGAATACAAAACCAAAATAAACCTTAAAAACTGGAATACTGCTAAACCATCTGCACAAATATAGCAGGGGTCATTGTGGCATCTAGCACCACATATAGCTGTATACATGTCATAAATCAACAATGATACCAAGAAACCAGGTTCATTAACTGTGGACATGCTCCTCTCATACTTATCATTGTCTGCCATTGATTAGGACATTGTACCACAAAGATCTGCTACATCTGTATTTCACATATCTGAGTTTATTATTTGGCTAACCCCAACATGATGACACCAAATCTAAAGTTTCACACAGGGTGAACCTATAGCATCATC